>NW_009798292.1:165639-245888 GCF_000520075.1 Aphanomyces astaci | reverse complement strand
AGTGGAGCATGGTCCAAGAGCGCGTGGCAGCGTGCGAATTTAAAATGTTTTCCCGCTTACGTAATTTTTATCTAATCATAGTGCAGTATTCTTTGTAGTTAGATTTGATTGGTTAATTTAATGTGTGCAACAACAAAAACTTCGCTGCCCCTTAAATTCCGTCGCCGCCTGTAGTATGGTTGGTGTGATGTGATTTGCACTGGTTGACGAGGTTGAAGGCACATTTTAATTTGTATTTAATATGAGTATACTACTATACCCCCTCCGGTTGGCTGAAAATCTATCGAAAGATCGTAAGCTTATTGTTCAACCATTGTCAGTCGCGCTGGCATGCGGACGACGTGGACAAGTGGACGGCCACTGGGGACTTCGCCTATCGTCCTGCTACAGATGCATCGCATGCTTGTGCTCATCTTGTGTATCCTCGCAGTGGCGTCGGTGGCCTCTGCACAAGTATCAGACTACGCACCACCAGCCACGGTGGTCGAGGGCAGTGGCACAGCGGCAGCCGCTGCCATGCAAAGCTTGCACGCAACGTTGCGTGCATTCGAAGCAAAACAAGCCGTGCCAAAGCCATTGCCCCAGTCCCACAACGTGGATCTATGGCTCGGTGGCATCCAGTACAAGTCGCGGATGTCTCCGCAGTGGACGGACGAGGTCACCGGACGTCGGTTGCGTCTGGCCACTGGGTTTGGTCGTCGCGATGTGGTGGTGGAACCAAGTCGAACCTTCGGCGGGGCTAGCTCACCTTCATGGCGTGTGCGGCCATTCCGCGAGTATGGGTTTGGCGAGAGCCAAGTGGTGCGGGTGTCGCCTAGTGGGTTGGACTTTGGCGTCCAGGAAGCATGTATCCCGTCGCTGATGACCGTCGAATTCTCGTATCGCGCCGACACGCTGGACGATGGAGGTGTAGCCAATGACGATAGCACTTCACCCACCAACTCCCTGACCGAACAGCTGCCACTCGAAATCCATGGCATCCACATCCAGGACAAGCAGTTCCTTCTTGCCGAAGTGTTCGCTCCCATAACGTTGTCGCCCGGCAGCGTCCACACATTCCACGTCCTCTTCCTTCCGCATCGACACAGCTCCACCACCATCCATTCCGCCATGACCTTCCAAACGTCCCTTGGTGATGTCCCGTACCCGCTGCGGGGCTCTGGTGTTCCGAACAGGTACCGCGTGTCCGAGTTCAAGGCGTCGATTGCAGCCGGCGTACAGTTCGACCCTACCATTGACCTGTACAACCCCCACCCCCAGGTTCGTACACACAACGATCGATTCCGTGGTGGACGTCCTGATTCTGATTCCAATCGACATTTCACACGATCGATCTGATTCCATTCTGTTCGGTACATACACATATGAGTCACGAGATTGGCCTGATTCCATATACAGTACATGGTGGACCTGATACCATGATACCATGTACAGTGCGTAGTCACGATGGATCTGATTCCATCAACTAATACACACGATGGACCCTGATTCCATCACGTCGTGCCCGTTTGTTGTACGAGTGGTCGACATGTTTATATGGTGGTGATATTATCCTATTGGAAGTCATGGTGGCGATTGTAGATGTTGCGCGTGACTGAAGTGTTTACCACCGAAGGGTTCTTACACGTGGAGTTGCCCAAGGTACCACCGTCGCCGCCGCCGCCTGCTCCTCCATCGCCACCTAGGAATGGTTCACATGCTGACAACCATGAGCCAGTCCATTCTAACCACGACCTTCCACCCAATCCCATCGGTTTATGGGAGATTGAACCCGCTACAATGCGTCCTGTGATGCAGCTGTCTTTCGTATCGTCCACACCAGGAATTTACACTGCCTACGTGAGAATAGAGACTGACTACCACAATTTGATCGTGCCAGTGGAGCTCACAGTCTTGTCCGAGGGGCTACATCTGGGAGCCACTCATTTGAATTTTGGCATATTGGTCAATGACGACGAGGTATGTACATACACTTTACCCTTTGGACATGCCAACCTGGTCCTTCACGATATAGAATGTTGTGGTCTTTTACGTGTTTTCATCTCCTGATTGGACTTGTTTTAATATCCGTGTGCCAGAGTACGATATATATATATCTATGTATATATTTATATATATATTTATATATATGCCATGGACCGACGGTACAAATATTGTGAAGTCTGCCATGTGGAGTGTCACCTATATTATTTTATCTTTTTATCCGTGTGCCGGAGTACGATATATATGTATATGAATTGGGCAAACGGTGTAATACTAGTATTGTTAAGTCGGCCGTATTGAGTGTCAACTACTAGTACATATTTTGTCTTGAAAAGATCCAAGTCGTCGTATATTATGGACCAGCTGTGTACCATCTGTCTTGGTGCAATAAACATATAATTATTCCTTTTTCCTTAACTATGATTTTCAAAAGTCAACTTGTAATGAAGAAGAATACTATGAATACTTTATAACAATGGGCGTATTATCCACTACTATTATAGTATTTTGATAGCGATGGTTCCTATCCGTATGGTTGTTCATTACTTGTTGCTTGAAACGAATTTGAACCAACCAAACTATCAAACACAAATATATATAAATATATATTCTAGGAGCACCACATTGCACTGGACTTTATCAACACGGGCCATACCACCGTCCTGATCCAAGGCGTGAGTTTGCAGTCACCTGATAGCCACATTTCCGTCATCATTCAGGGCTCCCATGCCGTCGCGCCCATGTCTAGAGTACAGCATGGGATGGTCGTGTCCTTTGGCAGCACCGCCGACGCCGGCACGTTTACCGGCAATCTGATAGTGCACACAAACGACACCTCGGGTTCTGGGCCAGACATTTGGTTAAACTACACAGCCACCAAAGTGAACGGTGGCCTCGCATTTGCCCCAGAAGATGTGCAGTTTACGTCGTGCGGGGGTGCGGGGCGGGGGCTCGTGCTGACGAACCATTTCGACACGCCCGTGGCCATCGAAATGGTGCAGCTGGTGCATCCGTGGTTGTTTGCTCTGCACAACTTTACCGGCAACGCCACCGCCGACGCCGGCGCATCCTGGCCACCCATTTACTTTGATTGTGTCGTGTTGATCAACGATATTCCCGTTACAAGTCCCGTACGAACTCACACGACGTCGCACTTGCTCGTTCAAACCAACGTCTCCCGTCACGTCGTGCCTCTCGTACTGTCATCCAATCGATTGACGTTGGAGACCAAACATCGTCGATGGCAGGCTGTCGTGGTTCAAGAAGAGGATGTGAACAGCAGCACGTCCCTGCCTAGACGGGGCTTCCGACTGGATTTGGGCAATGTATCGTTATCTAGACATGTTGCAGTCAACTTGACCAACTTTAACCCGAATACCATTGCCATCCACAGCATTGTGCCTCATTTGCCATCTGTAGAGGTGTATCTGGAACGTCCAACTCCGCACTTGGCCGCGTCTGTGATAGCGTACGAATGGGTGTCTGCTGCCCCCCCCACCGAGGGTGACGACGACGACGACGGCATTACCACCTGCGACAACGTTACGTCAACATGTAGACGTCCGTCCAACTCGTCACACTTTGACGCCCCTCTGTCGTCCACGTCAACCAACAGTGCCTCCATCCCCCCCGGTTTTGCCCTTCCCATGATCCTTCACATCACGCCGGCGTCAACACCGTTGATCGATGTGCTAGCGTACACGATTTCCACGGCCTACGAAACCATCGACGTATACCTATCATACGCCCCTGTCCAGGGAACCATCGCCCCCACCCGGCGCCAGCTCCGTACAACCTCCCCCTTATACCCCGGTCGCGCCGAAGTGGTCCCCCTGCAGGTCGACAGCTCGTTCAATTTTGCCGTGCCTATCACGGCCATCCGAGTGTCGGACCGCCGCGTTCAAGTACTCAGCCAAGCCGCAGAACTCAAGCCCAACGCCACCACCGTCATGGCACAGCTCATCGTGTCCCCAGCGTACGCGTTCGGGTGCGCGAGTGCCGACAAGTTTGCCGACTGCATGCTGCCGGCGCCGATCGGTTCTGGAGTTGTAGGAGGGGGTGGTACGACGACGAGGAGGACGAGGTCGCTGTCGACATTTGGCCAACCAGTGACCCAAACCGACGTGGACGCACACTTTCAACGCCTCGAGCGCTTTTCCCACTTGCAAGGGGACGACTCGATAGTCGAGGTAAAAGTCGTCGTGTACACGGACTTGGTCGCCGTCGCCCCTGTGATTGTGCGCATGTCGTTGGCGCGGCCGCGGCTACTCGTAGCCATTGCTCGAACGGAACCAGCTAGTACTACTAGTCGTACGACTAGGATTGGTACTAGCGACGACAGAAACGACATTGACGTGCCCCTCACGCACGTGGGCCACGTCACCAAAGTGTGGCTATCGGTGACGAATCCGTCCAACGTGACGATAGACGTTGGGTTGGCCTTGCTGGCATCCCCCCCCTCCTACTCATCTGAACAAGAAGAGTTTAACAAGAAAGAAGGGAGTGGGGGACGACGAATAGGAGGTAGCGGCGGGTTCTACGCGTGTCCGAGCCATTCCAAACAGAGGGTGACGGCAACGACGGCCTCCTCTTGCAAAGATGCATGGACGTCCGCGGTGACAGCAGCAGCAGCTTCTACTCTGTCGTCGTCGCCTCCAGCTCGCGAGCCCGTGGCCGCGTTCTTTTTATCGGCGACGCACAAACCGAGGTCGTTGGCGCCCGGGGAGACCGTGACGTTGGGCCCAATCTTGTTTGCCCCGACGGCTGCCATCGAGTTTGTCGGGCGGGTGTACCTTCGCAACACACTGAGCCATATTGAACCGATCGTGGTGCGGGGCATGGGCGGCCAAGGACATGTCGTTGTGCGCAACAACGTCGTGTTGGAATCCCGTGCTGATTCGTATGTGACGATTCTACTCGAAAACGACGGCAATGTGCCGCTAGTCGTGTTTGGGTGGAGCTGTCCCCGTTGTCGAGTATGCGACGACGTTGACGACGACGCAAGTAGCGGGTTTTGCGTGCAAGTTGCAGAAGATCTTATCCCCCTGGAGGTAGCCCCCCACGGGCCCCCGTTGGCCCTGAACGTATCGTTCGTGTCGGCATGCTCGTTTTCGGTTGAAAGGGAGTCCATGGTGTGGCGTACATCGGCAGGTGACGTGGCAGTACCCCTGCACGGCATTGTAACCGACTTGGATCAGTGTCTTGGAACGACCCGTATGTCGTACCTGTACAGGGGGTTTCGGTGGCTTGTGTGGACATTGTTTGCCCTAGTGGCGAGTCAAATCATGCACTACACGGTGCAAATCGTATGGATCGACTGGCACTCGCCGCCTGCTGACACGAGCTTTGGGTGGTCCCCCCCCCCTCATATTGATTCAAACCACCTTCGACCACCTCCACCACTATCTTCAATGTCTTCATTTCCCCTCGACCCAGTCGATGACTCGTTGCTAGCAGACCAACTCCAAGCGATTGAAACCCAAGTATTGGACAGCTTTACGTTTGCCCCGATTCGAAGCCCTGCTGTTCAACGTCTGCTCGATCAACGCAAGGCGGTGGCGGCGGCTTTGAAAGACGCACCACTCAAGAAGAAGTCCAAGATGAAGAAACCAGTCGCGCCGCCGTTGTCGTCCCCCATAGTGAAAGAAGCCACGGAGGAGGGGGACGCCAAGCTAGTGCTCGAGGCCACCGACGACGCAGATCGAGTTCAGTTAGCGGCGTCAGGTGGGGAAGTGATGTCGCACCCAAAGACTAGTGTCACGGTGAAAGTGGCAAAGGACGATGCGGATATGTCGACTCTGCTAGAGTCTGCCCCGCCCCTTGTGCCGAATAATTGTGAGACTGGCACGGCACACGACAACGAGACAACATATGTGCAAGGTGGATGGGCAAAAGATGGTCAGGTGCAGCCAGATATGGACACGAATAGACGAGACACTGCAGTGGTGGCTCATGGAGGCTTGGGAAATGCTGCGGTGTTCCCGAGTACATCCCAGCGAGTCGTCGGATGGGTGGCCGAGCTGTCGATGCAAGATGGGGATGGAGGTCAAGATGAAAACGAAGGTGGTTTTGCTGTCACTGCAATCGACACTACCACCACCAGCGATGAAGACAACAACAATGTTCTTGAACTTGATCAAGATGATCATTTTGGCGACTACGTTGCGAAGGAACGTGACGTGGGCGGGATGGAGCATGCACCACGTTTCGACGCAGACGGGGATGACGTTATCGCCGTCGGGGGCGACGAAGATGACGTTATCGAGGATGGCGACCGCATGGATTCGGTGGACCTATCAGTCGACACCACCTCGTCGTCGTCGTCGTCGCGGACGGACCCCCACGACGACGATGACGTTATTCTAGACAACGATGACGTTATCGCTGCACTGGACCCATTTCCACGTTGGTCGACCAACGACTCGGCGTTTGTCGAGTGTATGAACCGCCACAACACGATTGCGATGGACGAAATCGATCAATTGATGCAAGAAATACACAACGAGACGCAGGCCGTCGTTCCACGCGAGCACGCTCTGGACGGTGCCACGTCATGGACGTTGTCGCCCGATCCGCATCGCCATCGCCCGTCGGCGTCCTTCCCGCCGCCTCCCGGCTTTAGCGCCGCCGACGCCGACCCACTCGCCGTGTCCCAGGCGTATTCTGAAATGCGCCTATTGCATCCCCCTTGTCCGTCATGGGACACTAACGCGTTCAGGGCCCCGCCGATGCCACCGTCCTACTTGCCAGGCCGCCATCACCGCCCAGGTTTCATCGGGTCCCATCGGCAACCCCCGACTACCACTCCTGTCGAGTCACCACACGCATATCAAGAGTGTCCTCCCCAGCAGTCGATGGTCAGAAGCCTGGCGACCCGAAAGGTCGCGGTAGATAGCTTCCGCGCCGAGAGTTTGCACTCGGAATCGTCGTCCCCCATGCTGCCAGACGGGCAGTTTTCGTTCTGGTAAAATAATACTAGTATACTACTACGTAGTAGTAGTAGTAACTAAAGGTACTAAAGGTGATGTGTCGATAGGTTGTGTTGTTTCGCATGGAATTGTGTCTCATAATATGATCATGGAATTGTGTCTCATAATATAATCATGGAATTGTGTCTCATAATATGATAACGTTACCAAAAAATGTAAAATGTCATTGAAAACAGCACATACCATTACGACGCTCTCTATCCCGATTTGTTTTGATTGGACAAATGTTATCTTTCTTATCTTTGTTTTGACCAATGAATCTAATTAAACGTCTTGAACCTATTTTTCAATCGCGTGAATACGTAACTTCGAAAAAACAATTGTAACGTTAGGGGAACATCTTGAGATTGAATAATGTGGCGACATAACGTTTGTTATAAACGGCAAAGTGACGTAATTTTCATCGTAAAAATGAATAAAACGTAGTAAAACGATATAAACGGCAAAGTGACGTTATTTTCTGCGCATGTTCTATCGAATCATCTCGCTTGGAGTGTATCGAATCATCTCAACTATATTAATACTATGACTTAACATTTGTAATCAACTACCTTGGAGTGACGTTAACTATTGTACAGGTATCGTGCATGTTCGTGTGCCCATGACTGGCTGAACGCACTGCACATACCTCTCTCTCTCTCTCTTCTCCACGACCACCCTCGCGTGATTGTCCACTGAATTCGCCGTGGCAAGCGTATGACAGTAGATAGGGTGGGACACTCAACACATCCGGATAACGGGTGGGTACGACACGCTTCTGATTGGTGGAAACATGGGATGAACTTTGAATTTGGGACTGCCATTGGTGCAAAGTGCAGATCGTGGGCGAGCGTATCCGGATATCGTCGCCAGCATCTCAAGATGTGTGCCGAAAGGCCAGTTGACACATTGCGCTCGCTACATTCCATTGCGCTGGCTGTCTTTCATGCTGGTGGTGCTGCTAGAAGAACCTCCAAGTGACCACCACCGTAACGTCCTTGCGCTAGCTCGCGACGACGACGACGAAGTGAGTATCTTAGCCGAGCCAACTCGATCAAAGCGCCATCGGGTCGCTGCCAAGAAGTCATCAGGTTGGTCGCAGCTTTGCCAGCGCCTATCGACATCCGCCGAAGTGCGCTACTACGCGTTATTGGCCCAACTTCTCCACAAGGAACACGCGCGTTTGGATCCGCGGCAGTCGCGCGTGCTCACCCAGAACGTGCCATCCCTTCCCCCACCGCCATCGCGACCCCCGTCGTCGTCGTCCCATCATCATCAACCTATGGAAGAAGCTTCGTCCGTCGTCGTGTCGTCGTCTTCCTCGTCCGCTCCGTCGGCACCTCCTTCCCGGCCATCCGTCGACCTGCCGCCGCTGCCCCCGCTCGACTTTTCTCCTTCCAAGCACCGCAAACGACCGCGAAGCATGAGCTTGTCGTCATATGAGACGTGGACATTGGATTTCCCGTCCATTCGACCGGGGATGTCCGTGCGGGTCGTGCGCGCCGAGCGCACTGCGTCGAATGCCGTCGCGCACTACGTCATGCATGTCGTGGACTTGCACACCAAGGTGATGTGGGAGTGCCGGAAGCGTTTTCGAGAACTTTATGCGTTTCGCCGCGAGATCAAAACCATGTGCCGCAACTCTCCGTACGGCGAAGAGCTTACGTACTTGTTTGAGCACTTGGCGTTCCCGAAGCGATCGGTGGTGGGCCAGACCAGTGGCGCCCGGATCCTGCGGCGGCGCCTCGTGCTGGAAACATTTCTCCGCAACGTCGCGAGCCTGTCACCCGACACGCCGCTGCATGTGGCCGTGGTGGGACGGCTCCAGAGGGAGCTGTGTTCGGCAGCGTTTATCACCCATTTGGCCAACGAATCAGTGGACGTCGACACGACCAGGTGCTCGCCGCACGACCTGGTCGAGCTCAAATGGCTCGCATTTGACCTCTTTCGCAACTTAAACTCGTGCTGTACCATCGAAGGCGACACATGCCAGCGCTTCCTCCATGTATTTCGGAACCGATGCGCAGTCGTCCAGGATGCGCCGCCCTCTGGCCAACAAGAGTTGGCGCGCCAAGCCCTCCAGGACCTGCGCAACGTCACAACCCAGATCCAGCATTATGTCCTCGACACCCTTGGGCCGCAGTACCGCCGCGCAATTTCCACCGCCATGTGCGATAGCCACACGATGGAACAAGTGGACGAAGCCATCGACGAGTGTGTGCTTGTGACGGTAGAGGACGCGGTGATGGTGCCCCTGCAGGAGCAGATTACGTTTTTGGTTGAGCTGACCATCGATGTCGACGTGGAGGCGGCGCTGACTCGAAGCATGGAGCACGACTTGTATGGGAAACCCCAGAGCTTTTTCGGCATCCCCGACGCTTTGCAGAGCGACGTTAACTTTGGCAAGGCGTGCTACCACCTAAGCATGATGGAAGACCGAGTCCTGCCCCACGAAAAGCTCCATGAGCTCGTGTTGTCGGCAAACGAGATATTTGCCGCCTGCGGAGACGCTAGGGGCGGCACCGCGTCCATGGGCAACCCGACCTCGACCATGATGAACGCCGACGACTTTTTGCCGATACACATTTATGCTGTTGTACACAGCAACCTGAAGCGGCCGTATTTTGCCAAAGAGTTTCTCAGTGCGATGATCCACCCAAACAAAATGCTTGGCGAAACCGGGTACTTTCTCACGATGTTTGAAGCTGCACTCAAGTACGTGAGTGAAAGCATGTAATAAGTAGGCGCAACCAAATGAAAAATGGGGGTACTGGTATATACTATACTTGTCGTATATGGGGTTGCGATGGATCAATCGTGTGGCGATACAGATATTGCAAACAGAGACTAGTAGGAGATATACTACGTAGTACTGGCTGCTAGTATATTGGATGTGAAGCGTGCTACGTACGACTACGTAGTGATACACCATCTAGTTGAATGTTCTGCATTGGTTTGAGCTTCAGACACTACGTTCAAGTGTCCATAACGACACCAAGTCTAATGGGGGATTACATAGGGGGGGTTGATACAGTAATAGGGTTGCTGGGTGAATGTAGTACTAGGAAACGCGTTCCATGCTAGCCTTCGGGGCTAGCGTGGCACGCGTTCCAGTGGCCAGTCACTTGCCACGCCCAACTACACCACGACAACACAAAGCTGTCGCTCGTTCGTTAGCGTCAAGTCCCGGAGGACTTCGAGTGCCCCAGGAACCCCGTGACCTTGCCACGCTCAACTACGTCTCGTCAGCCCGAAGCCACCGTCCGTAGCTAGACATTTCTTGGGTCCCTCTAAACGACACCATCCGGCCTACGAGCACCCCAAGGCACCCAGTACCGTCCGGAGGGTTTCAGCCGTTCGTTCTCCCACGCGTCCACAACAACGTCTATACAGACAAGAAACGAATGACAACTTGTAGTGAGATGCATTGTCTTGGCTTTACACCACTAAGCTTACTGTACTGTACTGTATTCCTTCAAGACTATCATAGCGTGCTTGTCACTGGGTGTAGCTTTTGAAACAGTCAACCTTGAACTTCCCCGTCAGTTACGAAAACCTTGGAAACCAAGCAATAAGCACATGTGTGGGCGGTGATATACTTCTCGGAGGAGACAGGCAGGAACTTGCTTCATCGACCGTTTCGGAGATTTTGCATACCCCAAGCAGACACTTCACGTCTCGTCCCCGCCCTCCCGATCCCAATCCCGTCATGTCAGTTCATTGTCAGATTTCACTTGCTCTCGGCAGCAGTACTACTACTACCAGTGTTAACCACCATGCACGCTGGACGACTACTCGGCGCCGCCTTGGCGCTAGTACATATCCTACTCACCCCCACCTTTGCCGCGGTCGTGGTGTGGGACAACACCGTGGCGACGGGGGACGTGGTGGTGCCGGCGGGGCAAACGGTGGTCCTGCGCAACCGCAACATTGTCCGGGGGCAGTTGACCATCGAAGCCGGGGCTGCCGTCACCGTGGACCCAACGTGTGACAGCGTGTACCTCCAAGTAGGCAACGTTGAAATCAACGGAATTTTGAGCATTGGGAGCGCCGCGGCCCCCTTCACCAAGACTGCGACAGTGGCCCTGGGGTGTGAAAAGCCAGCTTTGTATCCAGCGACGGACGACCGGCGCTACGGTGTGAACGTTCGCCAGGGGGGGAGTTTGCAGCTGTTTGGGAGCAAAGGCACCAAAGTGCCGTGGACGAAGCTAGCGTTAACGGCCGTCGAAGGCACCACGTGCATCACACTGGCCGACGACACGACGGGGGATTGGGCCGTTGGGGACTCGATCATCATCACGACCACTGACTTTGACCCGACTCTGACCGAGCGCCGCACGATCACTGGCTTTCGATCTACTTGTGTGGAAATCGACTCCCCCCTCAACTATATGCACTACGGCGCGTTCACTCAAGGGATCGACCAGCGGGCCGAAGTCGGGCTGCTTAGTCGCAACATTCAACTCGTGGGGTGCACGACCAGTGGCCTCGTGGGGGGGCACCTCAAGGTACGAACACACCACTCCAATGTGCGGTTCATTGTTTGACCTTCCGATATATGTAGATGAACCAAGGATTCCGAACTGCCCAGTTGAGCGGCGTGGAGATTCGCGCGTTTGGCCAAGGCGATGTCATCGGCCGGTACTCGATTCACTTTCACTTGACGGGGAACGTGGCGGCCACGAACTCGTTTGTCAAAGCCAGTGCCATTCACAGCTCGTACATGCGGGCCATCACCATCCACGGCACGCAGAGCGTTCTGGTCGAGCGCAATGTTGCGTACAACATCACCGGACACGCCATGTTCTTGGAGGACGGCGCCGAGTTCAACAACACGTTCCGGGGAAATTTGGTCGCATGGGTGCGCCAGAAGACATCGGGGGCGTTTCGGCTCGGGTCGGATGCGCTGCAGGGATTGTCGGCGTTCTGGATCACGAATGCCGACAACGTGTTCGAAGACAACGTGGTGGCGGGGGTCGAAGGCACTGGCTTTTGGCTGCACACGCGGGCACGCCCGAAACTGCCAAGCTTCAAAACGGGGCTGTATCCGACGGTAGCCCCCCACAAGATTCCATTGCGCAAATGCACGGGGAACAGCGCGCATTCCGTGTGGAACGGGTTCCGCATCGACAGCGTTGACTTTGACCAAGACGACCAACCCGCCCAAGACTACACGGGCGCCCCGTCGTTGGCGTACGAACCCATGGCCCTCACAGTCATTTCCAACTTTACGACACATCACGCGCGACAAGGGGGGTGGTTTCGCATTTTTCAGATCGTCCTCGACAACTGGAACGTCGCCGACTGTCGAGAAGGTATGTGTGCTGCATTGGGATTTGAAAATATCGTTGAGAGGGGGGGATAGTGATGATTTGTATGTGAAAATGGCGGACTTGTATTCGATTTGATCCTTGAACAAACTATCGTTTACAAACTACCGGTATAACTAACTGTCCCATGACTCATTATGTAGGCATACAATTTCTCACGACGGGCAACACGGCGACGATGCCCATCAACGGAACTATCCGCAACAGTCATTTTGTTGGGAGTTCGTCCAACCGTGGCAACCAGTTCACCAGTGCGTTTCAAAAGATCAACTTTATCGAAGCTCGGTACTGGTTATAGTTTGATATTGGTTACTCAAGGTTGACGTACAATGCCTTGTCGTAGGTCGGACAGTGCGCTCCTGTTGGCAGATGTCATTCAAATGGCCGTGACGTTGTACGATGGCCCGCACTACATCGAAAACACGACATTTGAAAACTACATTTCGTACCCGTGCTTCAACTACTACTCGACCGCGTTTGGAGCTCGGGCGTTCAATACGTTTATGATGGCGACCACAACCCAAAGCACCAACAACAAGTTCATCAACACTGAGTTTCCAGTGTTCATGTACGATCGAGTGAGCGATGGTGGCAAGACGACGTTAATGCTCGACACAGATGGTTCCATTTCCGGTACTAGATACAACCTCCAAACAAACACCCCCCCTCACCTTATTGACACAATAGGCCAACGCAACGCTGTGATCGCTCCCGACTGGGACTTTTACTACACCCCTTCCTGTGTGCGCAATGGAGGGTACGGCCTCGCGTGTCCACAACGCTACAACAACATTGAAATCGTTCAGGTATAAAATAAACCTATTTTTGGAACAATTCCCACCTCTTAACTCCTCGTCTTGATAGATTGATGGCGATGGCACCAACTTGGCAAAGTATGGAGAGCTCTACGTCGTTCGAGCCAACTTGGCGAGTCGCAGCGGGGGACTTGCCCCTCCTCCCCCCGGCCTGTCTTTCCAAGGACAGTACATTCCTGCGGCTGGGGGATACCTCTATCACCCGTCGCTATCGGTCGGAGCGACATATGTGATGGGGTTTACCACCCGCACGCCCCCTATCCTTCGTGTAAACATTGTCAACGGCCAACAAGGCGACACCCACACGATCGCGTTTAGTTACCCCCGAGGCACGACCATCACGTCGGTAATGAACGTAGCCAATCAAGCGCTCAATCGGGCCACGTCGTTACTCGACCGCACGTGTGTGAATTGCTTCTTCTACGACTCAACTTTGGACCTGCTGGTACTGCGATTGAAGCAACTCCTCCCTCGTATTGATCCGACTTTGCCCTGCCCAGCGTCTGGGTGCGACGGCGTCGTCGTGCGCGCGACCTTTCGGTCGGCCACTTCGTCGACGTCGGTCACCGACTGCTCCACCCGAGGCGCCCCCCTGCAGACCCTCGACGACGCGTGGCTCCAGACGTCGTTCTCCAACAAGGAATCGTTCAGTTTGGACATGCCCATCAACTTGGATTGGTGTCAAATTGGAGACCCGTGCCTCGAGTCGATTGACGTGGGCAACCGCGAGCAAGGGATTCTAGCGTACGCGGACTTTCCCTGCAACGGCATTGGATGTTATTCAAACAAGTGTCGGTACTGCAAACTCTCGTTCAGTGCCTCCAACCAGCCGTTCTTGCCGTGTCCGTTCGAGACCCGTCGTGCCACTGGCAGCCCGACGACAACCCCCTCTTCCTCGCCCGTCCCCCCCTCGACACCTACGTCGACCCCCACGTCAGCTACCGGCGGTGCCTGTTCGACCTACGTTTCCGTAGGGGACTCCGCCGTGGGCATCTCTGCCATGCCGGACCTGGCTTGCAGCGTCGACAACAATCGCACGGGATGCTTCTTGTCTCGATGTCGCTTTTGTATGGCAAGGGATACCCCCCTCTCCCGCGTGTTTGTCCCGTGCACTACTACTCCCCCAACATGTGCAAGTCTGGTGACGCCTGGGGACCAAGCCGTGGGTATTTCGGCTGTCACGGACACCAAATGTCCCAACAGTGTGCTTGCTGGCTGTTTTGCAGACAATTGCAGATACTGCCAGACCCGTCCCACGACCCAATCGTGGCGGTTTGGCCTTTGCAGCAAGGCTGCGCCAAGCACCACCATGACGGCTGTGCCGACAACAAAGCCGCCTTCTACAACAACCCAAACTCCACTGACTGCAACCCCCTGTGATCCGACCACCACAACAATGCCGCCCCCCCGACCTACTACGATATTGCCCATAACTACAACTACTACCCCCGCACCGGTAACGACGACAATGACGCCCTCACCTACCGCGGTATCGCCCGCATGTGCCAGTCTTGTGTCAAATGGTGACCAATCTGTGGGTATTTCTGCCGTGCCAGACCCCAACTGCCCCAACAGTGTCCTTCCTGGCTGCTTTGCCAGCAAATGTAGGTATTGCCAAACCCGTCCAACAACACAATCGTGGCGATACGGACCGTGTATTGTCCCTGCGCCAACCACCACCACGACGGTAGCCCCCACCACAAAAGTCCCTGTAACCACAACTCAAGCTCGAACGACTGCCGCGACTACTACTTCCCCCTCGCCCACTACGACCACTTCCCCGCCTCTCGCAACGACAACAACACCTGCATGTGGGGTGTCCATAGGTGACGCCGCGAGCGGTTTGGGGGCATTTTACGACCCGTCCTGTGCCAACGGGGGTTTGGGCTGCTACTCCAAACTGTGTCGATTTTGCAGAAAGTCACCCGTTGGGATGTATGTGATATGTCCTCCAACGGTGGCAACTCCCAAGGGAATTACCAACAACATCCAAGGGGACTCCGCCAACGTCGCAGCTTCCTTTTCCACGACGACCAACACTTCTGACGGAGCCAATGCCAGTGCTGTATCGTCGTCTGCGCACGACTTGACTGCGGCAGAGCAGGCGACGGGTGTGGCCATCCTCTTGACGCTCTCGGTTGTGCTGGCTCTGGTCGTGAAAGCTGACATTCGCCGTCGCCAGTTGGCGGACAAAGCGGCCAAAGTCGCCGTTCCAAGCATCTTGACCTTTGATGCCACCGCACTAGACAACAACGACAACGATATAGCAGTTGTCGACGTTGTCGATGTAGCCCCCCAAGATAGCATTCTATAATAGCTCACTCATATTTGCATCGAATACATGTATATATTATACACTCTTATTGCAGCCTTTCTCAACGTAATGATGGAATGTGACCAGATCGAATGATTGACAGTTGAGACTTTACAACGGTAGCTTGTGGTGAACAGTACCCAACTTTTGTTCATTTCACGATTGGAGGTCGCCATGCTATTGATTGTGGGTTGGACATCCCTCTTGCTAACGCTGCTTCATGTGAGCATCCCGACCGCTGCTAATGGGGGTGGCGGCGTCTCGAACTCTTGCAATCTGACCAAATTTTGCGGCATTGCGTGCTTTGAACCCGAGATTGAAGGGTGCTGCAACGGCACAATCTTCTCGCTTGTGGTCCGTCAATTCCCCATCCCCCGCTTGCGTCGCCAGTCATGCTGCCTAGCTGTGGACGGCACGGCGTATGTCTCGTCGTTCTGTCCGATGTTATATCGCCCTCTGATGAACGCAACGTCGCCCCCCGTTCAGGTGATCATTGCGCCCCCGTTTGTGATTGCCATCAGCACCAATGTGTCGGGTCGAGCCGGCAACAACTTGACGGCGCCTTATGGAACCTCCAACACGACCGTACTGCCCCCGTTGATGTCTCAGGCGACGACGGCGTCCCCCACTGCGACCACCCCTACTCCAACAACTGTCTCGCCCCCTGCTACCCCAGTGACGACCGCGCCTGAAGCGACCACTGCCGAGACAACAACTGTGGCCCCTTCCCCCATTCGCTTGGCTACAGCCACTAAAACGCCTACGCCGACACCTACGCTAAACAATGGGTACACAGAACCTGGGCGTTTGTTTGCGTTCGCGTGGTGCGTTGGAATGGTCGTGGCCACCGCTTCTGTAGCGTAACTACATGCATTGACAAAAAATATACATGTGCGCCAAGGGGCGCAATGTTATTGTTCTGTTTGAATCGGTTACACGTAAGTGAAACGCGTTGTGAGTATTTGAAGGGACACATAGCGTGAGGTTGCATCAGCGCCCAGTAGGATCATGGAGGACGACGACAACCGGTCGGCGGATTCTAGGGAGGATCTGGACGATGTTCAATTTGACGTTGCGTGGGATGACATTCTCATGGACAATAGTCCCAGCATCAGTCCATCGAGCCAGAGTACCAGCAGCTCCCCCAAAGATACTAGGAGTGCCACCACTGGCAAGTCCAAACGAATGGGAGCAAGGGTCGACTACTTTCTAGGGCCGACAAAAGCCGACGACGTGGCATCCGCAAGCCCAACCAAAGCCAAGAGTTCGACACAGGAAGCATCATGGAGCCAGAACGGGCCACCTTTCGATCCAATTCCGACACAAAGTACGCCGCCAGCGACAGCACCATTTCAATCAACCAATCCTTGGGACGAAGTATCTTTACATGCCCTAGCTGGACAACGCACCTCGCTGCATGATGACCACATTTCGTTGCCAAGTACTCAACACCTTGCACGTATGGTTCCAACCAAGTCGAGCGAGATTGACAACCTCGTTGCAACTTTCAGCATGTCATCGTCGATTGACTCTGACTTGCAGCCGCCCAAAAAATTGTCGGGTCAATGGGAGTGCGAGGATGATGTTTCGGTGGTTGTCCAGGGTGATCGTGCACTACCTCCATCGTTTCCACAAGTAAAAATGCCCTCGGACATATTGAAGCCCCCACTTGCCTCGTCAGCAATCGTCGTGCCCTTGAACTCCCCGACTACTCATCCAAGTAGAAGGGCCACCGACGCAACGTCCTCTGCCTCGATGTCGTCGCGCAATCCCCCATCGCTGCCGCGAATACAAGGCGAGGCCAACGACAATTCTGAAGGCCCCGTAGTGAAACGAGTCAAATCCTCCAGCAGCCTTCCCCGTGTCGTGGATCTCTTGGACACACCTCAAACCCCATCGAACACTTTACCCCGGGTCACCGTTGCCACCCACGTAGACGACGAGACCACGTGGAAGCAACTTATGCAAGACGACGCCGCCATGGCATCTGTTAAACAAGCCCTCCGAGACGAGAGTTCAAGTTCCGTACCTCTTTCCAATGCCCCCCGCGCAAAACGCAAGTCGTTCAACAGTGCTGCCGCTACCACCACCCCTCGATCGCTTCCACCAGATAATACAACCCACGCCAACACTCACCCCGCCCCCATGAAAATCAGCTTGGAAGAATCCAAACGCCAAGACCTGTGGCAGACCCTACGGCGGGGCTCGTTGGCCATGGCCCCGATCAAGCGCACTTTCCTCCCGCCAGCTCCAGTCGTCGCAGTCCCTTCAGAAACCTGCGTGTCCCCGTCGAAATCTCAAACAACCTTGCCGGATGACCCCCCCACCACTACCATTCTGGCCACTTTGGACCAGAAATTAGCAGCGTTTGAGTCGTATTTAGGAGAAACCCAAGCCCTTCGAGAGAACTTGGATGAGGCCCGAGCGACGATTTCAGACCATGTCAGTCGCATCGACGATCTGACACGGCTGAACCAAGTGCACGAACAAACAATTCAATCGCTCCAAATGCAATTACAACAATCCACGCAACGGCAGACCCGCGACTCGGAAACCAACGCGACCACCATAAGTGCTCGGGTGTTGGCTTGGGAATCTTTTTCGGTGCAACAACAACGTCGCCGTCGTCGACAAATGCTGTTGGTCATGACGTGGCACGCCTGGCGAGGGGTATGCCGCCTTGAAAAAGCTCGACGACTCGCGGCTGCTACAGTCGTAGCACGACTGCTTGAGCGACGCGCAGCTACACATCAAGCATTGCGACGGGCACTACAGCAGCTTCAGCAAATCGGGGCTATCCAAGCGGGATCGCATGAAGCGTTACAAGCCAAGCGAATGGTCGGAGAATACCGTCGGCATACTCGAGAGACCGCGGTGCAATGTGCGATGCTGTTGGTGACGAATAGCGTTCGCAACCACTTGTCGCGTGCGCGGCAGAGCGCGTTTTGCAAGTGGAAACGTATCGACCAGACGTTAAAGGGTCAACAAGACTCGTTTAGACAAGGGGCTTTGAAACTCAAAGCGTGGCTTTCGATGCATTGGATAGCTGCGACGCGGCTAGCGCTGCAGCGGTGGGCGCACCACCACCACACGTTTGGGTGGCAGGCTGCGGTGGACACGGCGGCTGCGCACGCGGTCGAGTATAAGCAAGCCAAAGAGTGTGTGTTCGACTTGACCTGCACCGCGAATCAGCTGCGAGAAGCCAACGCAGCGCTAGCCAGTCAGTTGACCTCCCAGCAAGACAAAACGACGTCGTTGCGGGGCGAGCTTCAGTTGACAAAGCACGGGTTTGTGGCCACGGTGGTCCGACGGATGGAACGCGAGGGCGCTCGGGTTTGGTTTCAGGCGTGGCATGACCACACCCTGGTACAACAATCAACTAGAGTCCTGCAAACGACTGTAGCCGGGCTACAAACCCAGCTGGACGAGCGTGATCGGTTCACCAAGTCGTTGGACGCGTACAACCAAGTGCTCCAAGGCGACTTGGAGAGATTTCAATTTGTGCACCAAGACACACGACTGGCCGTGGACGTATTGACCAAGAAATTGCTCAGAGAAGAATCCAAACACCAGGCCGTGGTGGACGAACTTGCGGCTGTGTCGGCGCAACTTCAGTCGCTGTGTACGATCGAATGGGATGACCAGTATTATCATGATCACGACGACGACGACAATGCCAACGACATGATGTCCCAACCCCAGCTATGTCCTGTTCAACTGCTTCAAGCTAGCAAAGATTTAGTCGTGGAGCGACTGATTCAAGTGTTTGGCATCCATGCTGACCAGGTAACACACATGGCGAATGCTTCTGCTACTGGGAGGGGCGTGTACTTAATGTCTTGGGACAATTGCTACGAGCTTGTACAGTCGACGCTATGTCGCCGCCATCATGTTCCCCCTGACGGTTCCAACCAAGCGCAGCCCCCGTCGATGTCTTTGGCAGAAGACATGGAGATGTTGGCGCAGCTCGACTCATTCTTCCCTCCACCTCCCATCACGTTGCGCGCGTTTGTCATGGCGCTGTCTGCTTTCTTGACGCACATGCAAGCGCACACGACGGACGACAGCGTGCGTCGGCGGCTCGCGGGGTTTTGGCGGGCGCTTATCGATGCATCGGACGAGAATGACGATGAAGGAGGGGGAAGTCGGCCGTCGACGCCGTCCACCACAGCTGCGTGGACTCGCAAACACAACAAACTTAGCGATGACATCATTCAAAACCAAGAAAAACTCTTGGCTGTGCTCGAGCACGAAACCGCCGTCGTCGAGCGGGCGGTGCTGGATAAAGCGTCACTGAAACACACGTATCCGACCGATGACGACGGTGAACCGCATGAACCCCTCCCTGTGATTCCATCGACACCCCCGCCAACAGCATCGCGCAAAGATTCGTCGCCTACGTCTCCCTGTGACCCTGATGGGTGGCTAGCCCTGCCCCAAGTGCGAGACCTTGTCTTGGCCTACCAAGTCCCGTTGCTGCAACTGTATGTGAAATACGCCACCCCCCACAGCTATGCCATGGCTACGTCCACACCGCAAAGTCCATTTGACCGGCAGATCGACCTCGCCGTCCACACGTTAGCCCCTCGAGACATCGCCATGTCCCTCCAAGGGGCGCTAAAACTCTTTGAGGACCTCAAATTGTTCCCGGTCGTCTTTCCCCCAGATACAGTTGCTACCTATTATACGGCCATGGCTACCCCCCACTCACCTTCTCCGTCCCCCCCGCCTACATCGTCGCAGCCCCCCATGATGTTGACCTGCCCCGGCTTCATCAAACTGTTTGGTGCGTGCATTCTAACGACTTATGCTGGTCGCCCGACATCCATGTCCATCCGAGAGCGCCTCCACACATTTTTCTACGAATTGCACTGGACAGCGACCACCACACGACACCCGAAACCGTGCTACGTCGGTCAAGAGATTGAGAGCATTCTGTGGCCATTATTCGAATACTACAGTGGTAGCGGGGGCCACAACGGGCCAGTCCCAAGTTCTGCTACGAGTGTATCGTCTGCGGTGCCTACTACCTCGGATGCCAGGTTGGCCATGACAGCAGCCAAGTTTTGTCGATTCATGGCTGACATTGCTGGCGCCGACGGAAGCCGGTCCGATGCGGAGCTGATGTTTCGAAAAGCTGTCCGAGTTAGTCGCGGCACTGCATTGGCGTCGCAGATGGCATTTGACGAGTTTTACATGGGCATCTACTACATGCACCAGCTGAGAGACACAACCAAACGGTACGACAGCCCCGGGGACGCCCTCCGCGAGTGGATGCAGTTGATCTAACGATAATTATTACTAGTATGAATGGTGTGTACCAAGTATTAGTATGCAGTAAGTAGTGCGGTGTATAATGGCACTTTGACTCTTCGACTGTATAACGTTAAGCTATACAGTCGAAGAGTCAAAGTGCTATTATACACCGTACTAGACGTATTTATGTAATCAAAGCTAGACTGGTGGAGGGCGAATGAGCCCGGATAGTCATCCAGAGCCGCGTCCAAGAAGTCGTTGAACCTAACCAGGTAGGCCCAATGGGAAGTGCCTGGTGACGAGGAACTTGTACAAGTGATATAATATGAATGACAGAGTGACTTTTGAATCAGCAGTTACATACTATGAGCCTGGTCGTTTCGCATCGGTTTCAATCGAGACAAGCAGCATATTGTGCGCAAATGAACGAGTCGGTGGCAGTGTTAGACTATTCCCCACGAGAGGGGGGTGGTAGCTATGGAGGATCACCGAGAGAAGATTTCGCAGTCCTCACCCCGTTTCCAGTTATGGAAGCACGCCGACCGGATGCCCCGATGCCGCTGGATGTACCACCAAGCCGCTTCAACTACATCCAAAAGCGTTTGGCTGCCGCGGCAACATCATCCCCCCACCACAACCATCCATCGATGCTTTGCTTTCCCACCTCTGAGCCACTCACTACGCAGCGCTACTATCGGTTCCGCCTCCTTGGATTGCTCGCCATGCAACTTATGGCAGTCACGGCCGTTGTTGCTGTGATCACGCACACCCTCGACCTTTCCGACATTGTATCTCGATGGGTATCGGAAAAACCACTAGTGCTTGTGGTGTGGGGAGGTATTACAACCGTGCTTTTGCTCGTCCTGTACATCGTTCAACATCGCGATCGGTGGAATGCAGTGGTCCTCATCGCGTTCACCGTAGCCCAGAGCTTGCTCATTGCGGGGTTCGGCTTATGGATGCATCGAGTACCAGTTGGCTTGTTCGTCGTAGCTGGCACCGCGGGGTTTATGATTCAGTTTACCCTGTTCAGCTGTGTACGTGCCAGCGGCAGCCAGTGCAATGCTGTCGACCGGCTGTGTAATTTGTGGCAGGCGGGGGCGAGTGCATTTGCAACGACATTGGTCATGTCTGTGGGGTGTATGCAGATCGAGGCTATCCAGCACTGCCTCAGCTGGACCGAATGGAGCTACTCCATGGGGTTTCTCGGGGTATTGGCGATGTGGCTAGTCTTTGATGCGAATGGCTTGCAGCTGTGCCTCACGCAACCCCACGAGTACTGGCGGGGCGTGGTGTACTTTTACACGGACATTTTGCTGCTTCTGGCCTTGCTGGCGTCTCTCACGTGTGTTTTGGCATGTGGAGACAGTGGGGACGTCATTTGTGTGGGACCGGTGTGGTGCTGCGGCGGCGGCACTAGGCCGATCGAGTCACGACCGCCCGACCTCGCTGCTGCTGTTATCGACGGCAATAGTAGCCACAACGGTGTCACAGTGTAGTAGTCAAAGTACAGCTGGATGGTTGGTTGGTTGTCTGGGTGGATGGATGGTCGATCCTATTGGTGTGTTTTCGACGTAACCTTGCGCGACGAATGGGAGCCTACGGCAACTTTTCGACAGCTTGAACAATTCATTCGAAATACTCACGTAACGTCCATCCAAAAAGCGTATGCACGACAGCCCCAGAACGAAAGCAAGCCCGTAAAGAGCGCGCTTACTTGGATGAAGCGACGGCTGTAGCTTGTACAATGGCCTTGAGATTGCAACCGCAATCAAAGTACCTTTCCGAATTGGCCCCGCCGACGTAGATTACAGGCTTATGATACAACGGTCAGCTACTAGTATATCCCAGTTGTCAAATCGTTCTCACAAAGAAGCCAAGGCAGACGGCGCATGGCGAAGACTCAAGGTTCCACCTGTAATATTATTACTATATACTGGTATTGTGAATTTGCTATAAACTTCCGAAATTCGCGTGGTTTGTCTGATCAATATTCAATCATGCTGGAGTTCTGATTGGTTGAATATACTTGTCCTTTCTGTAAGAGCCAATCAAATACACTCAAAATTGGATTAACCAATAGCCTATAGCCAATAGCGTCGATTATTCGTGATTCGATTCGACGGGGTCTGGAAATTTGTACCGAATCCACAATATATGTATATATATTTATCAATTACTAGTATATTTTCAAAGAAATATTGTTTTGTTATTTTGACAAATGAAAAAAACTAATCTTCGTAGTATTTTTATGTAAAGTTATAAAAAACCAGCCTGGCGATTCCAACGGATAATTTGAAGGTGCAGTGGAGACGAATCCAGCTGCAAAATTGGGTATTGCAAATGTACAGGACAAGTAAAGTTACACCATTTTTCCTTTAAGTTCACGTTATTTCCGGTATATTTCGGAAAAATGGTGTAGTTTTACATTATTAACTGTAAATCGATCGATTTATTAGCAAGTCGTAAAATCATTAAAACCTAACAATTGCCATTGAAACGGTCGAGTTAATAGTCGTGGCCTTTCAGCGCGCGGTCAATTTGGCGCTTGACGTCGCGGCCGTCGTCAGTCTTGCGTGTGTCCGGACCTTTTCGTCTTGTGCATTGGCCAAGCTGGATTTTGATCCAGTTGGTCGTACCAAGATGCACTCGCAGTGGCACCTATACACTCCAACATGACAAACATAAGCGAGGAAACCAACCAAAATGGTGTACCAGATGTGCATTCGACTCTCGAGCAAACTCAAACAATCGCTTGAGTTCGCTTCGATGCGCCAGGAGCTTGCGCACGCGGTAGGGGTCGTGTCGTCCGACGATACCATGCCTCCACACTACAGCCACGTCGGTCAGAAGCGTGCTGTGGTCAAACATGGAGCCAGAGAAGGTTGGCCGAGCGTACCTGGGATGTACATTTGATGCAAATACAGCTCGTTGTCATATTCCTCTGCAAACGCCGCCGAGATATCGCAGTTGCCATCCCGGATGCTCTTGACTTCAGACGGAAGCAACGAAATCCCGACCTCCAACTCCTTTACCACATTAAACTTGCTGCGACCCACATGGTTCTCCACCACCTTTCGGATGGGAACCTTTGTGTCGATAGCTACATGCCGCACAAAGGTGGTTGCCTGCACAAGGTGCCGCGGAACTGCCGCCGCATGTCGAATTCCTGCCAGCATGGTCACGAACCACAACCACCACCACGTTGAAGTTCCTGGTAAGTCCGATGTGTCGACTTTCTGTTTACTTTAATCAAGTATATCGTATTTTAATATTGTTGATACTTGACCTTGTATTAGACATCATCTTCCATATTTAAAAAGCTCCAACTCACGACCAAATACCAATTAAAATAATTATTTTTCGAAGAATTTATGAATGATCTCATATTTACTAGTATTTCAAAACTGTACTAGTATATTAAATTAGCATGACCTCCTTACCTTCCTTGTCGTGGATCCAAAGATTTTCCCACGAAGCTATTGAACTCTGCAACGGTTCAAGCAGGATGATGCACCGCTATCTTCTCGGCCGCGCAAAGCATGTTGCCCGCCTTCGGCGTTGTAGCATCCCTTTCGATACTCGAAGCTTGTCTTCTACACCGACGCCATCGCCACGCGACGATCTTCCGTCGTCGGCGGACGTCGTAGTCATCGGGGGTGGGTCGATTGGTGCGTCAACACTGTACCATCTAGGTCGGCTGGGGGTCAACGCGATCCTGTTGGAGAAGGATCGAATGACAGCGGGTACGACATGGCATAGCGCCGGGTTGCTGTGGCGTCTCCGCCCGAGTGACATCGACATCCAACTGGTACTGTACATATCCATCTCAAATGTCATGTTCATGATGCACATTGGTTATAGATTCGACATACGCGGGACTTGGCCAAGTCTTTAGAAGCAGAAACGGGTATTTCCACGGGTTGGGTAGAGAACGGTGGGCTTTTCACCGCCAACAACCACGAACGGCTATCCGAGTACCACCGACTGGCCACGCTCGGCAAGTACTTTGACATCCCCGCGCAAGTGCTGTCCCCGAGCGACACCAAGGCGCTGTATCCGCTCATGAACGTGTCGGACCTCAAAGGCGCGTTGTACTCTCCAGGGGATGGCACGATCGATCCGTCTGGCTGGGTCGCGGCGCTCACAAAGGGAGCGCGGCAGCTCGGGGCCATGGCGTACGAGCACACGCGCGTCCAAGCTATCTTGACCGCCGGCGACGACCAAGGAAAGCAGGTTACCGGCGTGCAAGTCGAAGGGGGTCATGTGATCAAGACCAAACGCGTTATCAACTGCGGCGGCGTGTGGGCGCCGGCGATCGCCAAGCTGGTCGGCCACGTCATTCCGCTGTGTGCGATGCATCATGCATATGTCGTGTCCGAGCGCATCAAAGGGATTCAAAACATGCCCAACATTCGCGACCACGATGCGTCCGTGTACCTCAAGCTTCAGGTAACAAGTATGTTAAGGATGATGTATGTGTATGTATGTCGACGATACTGTAGTGGTAGCCAAGTGGCTAGGCTTGAGAGATTGGTAGCCACGTGGCTAGCTGGATTCACCTTTTCGTAGCCTAGGTGTCTAGCCAAGCTAGATTTCGGCTAGCTAGAGTGAACAACTGGCAACCTCTTTTTTCTTGTTGTTTCCTCTTTCGGTGACGTCTGGCATGGTTTTTCACGTAGCCAATAAGCCAAGTGTAGCCTAGCTAGAGTTTGGCTAGCTAGTATTTGCTGGCTGGCGGTAGTGTAGTGAGGTAGGTTCAATCTACAATGGTAGACTTTGCACCTTAACTAGACGACGAAGAAGACCTATGGCTAGCCAATGCTTTCCTGGTCAGCAGTGTAGCTATCGTCGCTAGCGAGCTACCGTGGACCTTGATCTGTGTCTCATGTGTGAACCCCTGTGTTGATCTGAGGATAGACTTGACTAGGGTGACGTGCTTCAAATCGGCGGGTACGAACCCAACCCTATCTTTTGGCCAGATGTAGACCCGAATTTTGCGTTTTCGCTGTTCGAGTTGAACTGGGATGTGTTTTCACCTCATATTGACGGCGCCGTGAACCGAATCCCGATCCTTGGGTCGACGGGAGTCCGGTCGACTGTGTGTGGACCCGAGTCGTTCACACCAGACCATAAGGCGCTGCTGGGGCCGCTGCCGGGTGTGTCGGGGTTCTACTTGGGCTGTGGGTTTAATTCCGCCGGCATCATGTTGGCGGGGGGATGCGGGCGCGAGCTGGCCGAGTGGGTTGTCCACGGACGTCCATCGCTCGACATGTTTAGCTACGACATTCACCGATTCCATCCGTCCATGCTGGGACATGCCACATGGAACAAGGAGCGTTCCCATGAAGCCTACGCCAAGAACTATGCGATCGTGTTTCGACACGACGAGCCACTCGCTGGGCGCAATATCCGGCTAACTCCATTTCACCGAGAGCTGACAAAGGCCAACTGTGTATTTCAGACACGCCACGGATTTGAACGGCCGGGGTACTTTGCCTCTGCAGAAGTCGTAGCCGTCAAGCCGTACACGTACTATGGCGCGTACAACAACACCATCCACTCGACAGACCACTACTTGGCCGCAATCCAAGCCGACACCACGTTTGGCTGGCCGGCGTCCCATGCACTTGTGGGGCGAGAAGTCGCCGCGTGTCGAACTCACGCCGCCCTGTTTGATCAGTCGTACTTTGGCAAGTTTTACCTGGACGGACCTGAAGCCACCGCCGCCATTGAGTACCTCTGCACCAACCAAATGAAGGGCGAGGGCAAGACTGTATACACGCTCATGTGCAACGCTCGGGGGGGCGTCGAGTGTGACCTGACGGTGAGCCAGGTGGGCCCCCACACATACTACATTGTCGCAGGCGGGGCGTCGGCCACCCACGACTGGGAGTGGATTCGAGCCAACACTCGGCAGTTTGATGTGACACTGACCGACCGAACCGACGAGTTTGGCGTGCTCAGCTTGCAAGGTCCGGCGAGCCGGCGAATTCTGCAAACGCTAACAAGTCTCGACTTGACGGCCGACATGTTGCCATTCTCGAGCCATGTGGTCGGCACCGTCGCGGGCGTCGCGGGCGTCCGTGTGCTCCGGCTAACATTTGTAGGCGAGCTCGGGTACGAACTGCACATCCCAAAGGCGGGCTGTGCCGCAGTGTACGCAGCCATCATGGCGGCAGATGCCGCAGTTGTGAACGCCGGCTACTTATGTATGGACTCGATGAGTGTGGAAAAGGGGTACAAACATTGGCACGAAGACTTGAGATCGGACGACACGCCCGTGGAGGCGGGTATGTTGTTTGCAGTCAAATTGTGCAAACCAATCGATTTGTTTTTGGGAAAACATGCGATCGCAGCGCAAAAGGAGCGCGGCGTGGCCAAGAAACTCATTGGACTTACCCCCAACGACCCCATTCCGTTGCATGGCAACGAAGCCATCTGGAGAAATAATGTGTGTGTGGGGTTTATCCGGCGCTGTGCATATGGCCACACGGTGGGCCAAAGCGTCGGGTATGGCTACGTTGTACATCCCGATGGCCACGTGATTACGCCGGCGTATTTAAACGACGGAACGTACGAGATTGAAACCCTCAACGAGCGCCGTGTTCCCGCCACGTTCCGCCCCAAGGCTGTGTTCGACCCGACGAATACCCGAGTTCAAGGCAACTACGGCGACATGACGTAGGGGAAGGCAAGGGGGGGGTAGATTTATATAGGATAAACCTAAAATGGCTAAACGGAATTGGTGGCGGTAGGTAGTACTGGGTGTGTTGTGGGATGTGGGATTGAGGGAGGGAGGGGCTGCTGCTGGTACTGTAGTAGTTCGTGTAGGGGAAGGAATAGCATTTGCGGATGTATTTGTGTGGATGTGTGCGTTGAGATGGGATTGGACGGGGGGGGCACCAATGTGAGGATTGGTGGTGGTACTGTTGTAGTAGTATACTTCAGAGTACGAGAGAAGATAGGGAAACACAGTGCTACGGGATAGCGAGGCAGAAGAAGATGAGGGGAATTTCAAGGGCGTGTCTCGTACTACTGTACCAGTAGCTTGGCCGCAAGATAGGGATAGAAAATGGTGTGTGTGGTGCCGAGTATTCAAATGGGGAAACTTGCAGAAATGGTGAGAGGGAGACAACTGTGGGGACACTACAAGTAGGCAAAGTATATTGTGCGCTTTGCCATGAACAAAGGGGGGGGTCAGATTACTGGTTGGTTTGGCAACTTCACCTTGTCGACGTTGATAGCAGGAGGTTCTAGTCGACTTCTAGTACTAGTTAGTAAGTTGCGTTCGTTCTGACAGAATATCCTAAGGTAATTCATGTAATTCCCCGGCCAGATTGGCCTACTTTCTGACTGCCATAACTCGTCACCCATTCTTCGGATGAGCGAAAACATGCATTTTCAAGATAGTCACAAGCTTTATAACTTTATGCAGGTCCCATTGAGACTTATGTATACATGTTGAATTGCACGTCTAACTGGAAAAATCAATTGTGCTGCTTGACTATGGTAATGCATCAATTGTTGAATTGCATGGAAAAATCAATTGTGCTGCTTGACTATGGTAATGCATCAATGTCTGACTTTTAGCCAATAGCATCTCTATATTTCGTGTTGGCCTTGTATGATTGGATATGATAATATTCGTCTCTATATTTTATTACACGTCTCAATGCTGAAGTCTCCTCAAAAGTCGTGACCATAAAGCTCAAAACATTTAATTTCGATACAAATCTGAAATGCAGTCCAATCATGCTCTATGATACGTCAAAACAAAAATGGTGGCGTTTTATATTCTCTTGTGGTGCTATCAGCATTAAAATAGTCGTTCTCGTTCTCGAGCTACTGGGATTTGAAGTCATGGCCAAAACTTGACCAAAAACAGTGTCAATAATTGATACCTTACTATTAATAATAACTGGTACTATTATTAATAATAATAGTACTTCGAAGTATTACGGAAGACGGTGTTTCATACAAGATTACCCAATTTTGACCAATCATATTGATAGTAGTTGTTTCGGTGCGCACGGAGTGGCACACCTACTTTATTCCTTGACACTTTATACCTCGTGTTTGGTACAGGTTACGTGGAGTGTACGGGTAATGAATGATATGTACTGTAGTCAATCCTCCTCGGTGCTATTGACAATCAATTGGGTCACTGTATATAGCACCGGACCTCAGCACAATCAGAAACAGTAGAAATGGGCGTTACCAGGGTTGTGCACAGCAAAATTGAGGCTTGCACTTCACATGGCAAACCATTTTACAGTGGTTCCAAGTGTGAACCATGCACTGAAATTTCCTTTTTTGTTTGATTTTACTGTAGCGATTGTACCCCAGAGAGACCTTGACTTATGGGGGCACCGAAAGTGGTAACGTTAGACAAATCCCAACGCCTATCATATCGACAAGCCATCCCTTGCTGCTGTATGCCATCGATGCGACGTATCGTAAACAACTGCACATTACAGTTCTTTCGTGGGGTGCAATACCATATTGTGTTAAATCAACCCATAGATTCGGCCAAGATTGGTAGGCATATCATCAGCCCATAGGTGAGGCCATGATCGTCAGGCATCGAATACGTATAGATGTGCGGTCACGTTGTGATTCAATTTTCTGTTAACATTATGGGGAGTAAGCTAACATTCGATTCGAAATTGTTTGGTTGATTATTGACCTTTTTTTAGCTGTACTAGCACAATTCCCCGATTAACAGTAAAACAGTTCCACTGTTTCTCCCTTTTCTCAGAAATTGGTGTTTATATGGGACTGTTATAGTATACTCTGACCACCTCACCTCTTATGTGCATCTCACAGTGCGATGTAGTTAAACCCGGGGATTTACAATTAGTATATGTACCCATCAGAGGTAGACCGGAGTCCCAGGTTACAGGGCTGCGAGCTACTCAGAGTAGTAAAGTGGCGGGCTAGTAAAGTGCATCCGGATGGCAAAATTCCCCCATTGTAATAGAATGCCTCCATGTTGGAGTGGCTACAAATGTACAACGATTGCAAAACCTGGTCAACTCAGCATTTCTGAGCATCGTACAGCGCCAGGCCATGTACACATCAAAGTGAATGTGCATGGGAATCTTCTCAAGTTCAACCACCGAGGCCCCACGTTCCAGCCACGTGCCGCAGCTATCAATACTGTAGTGTTCACTTTCTATAACCTAAGAACCTAACTGTAAGTTTAAAACTGATAAAGCCAACAGATTGATGCCTTGTTAGATACCCCACAGGATACACGAAAACTCTCGTCTTTAGGATAAAATCACCAAAACGTTCGATTAAATACAATTGGAGCTACATTCCTCCGTAGCATTCTCGACAGCTACACGACCACTTCCAGTGTAAACGTGGTCGCTCGCGAGGCTGCTTCTTGGAGATCTTGAAACAGTTTGGACTGTCGTGGACTCATCGCATCACAGAAAAAATCGAGTTCGTCGACAGCGAGAACTGGCGGCGCGTCGTCGATGCGGGTGGGCAAAGGCGACTGGACGAGAGCACTCAGACTCGGTCGTTCGACACATCGCTGCTTGCGAGGCCGCTCTGTGGCGGAGCTGCTGTCTCCATCGTCGTCTTCGCAACCGCTGCTGCCTCGCCGTTGTCGCTTCTTCTGGTCGAGTTTCATTTGGTTCAAGTTGGCCTTTTCGCGGTGAAACGCGCACAGCTTGTGCGGCTTGCCGTTGCGCTTGTACGCGCGAGCGTTGAAGCATTTGCCGGTGCGGTACGCACACTTTTCCACGCTTGGCGTTGGCAGTGACTGGCAATCAAGGCCATGCAGTTCGAATTCCGACGGATAGTACTGTGGTGGCATGTGGGGGTGGTAGTCGGCAAGCATCATTTTGATGGGGTCCGTAGTGTACGATAGGCACGACGAGGATGAGGGTGCCGCTGCTGTTGGTGGAAGGTGCATTTGTGCGAGGCAGGAAGTTTAAGAATGTACACAAGTAATCAAACCAAATGCATTTCGGCAACACAAACAAAAAACGCCCTGCCTCGAAAGCCCACCTTTTCGCGGACGTCAACTTGCGCTTGGCGATCGTCAGGCAGCAATCACTGTTACATGCTAGTAATCCAGAGAATATGCATTTGACAATCTGATTAATTTATTATATATTGGCCAATGGCATTTGTTTCGTATAAATGAAGTATGATTGTGTCTTTGATATTGCTATTTTAGTACCTGACATACAGAAATATCGACGTTCTCAACCTGCGCTTGCATTATTTTGATTTTCAAGGTATATCTCTAGATATTTGTATGAAGGGCTGAAATAATTTGCTCGTGGCCAGCGCCCCGACATCAATTTCAATTCATTGCCTACGAACATGCAAACTGCAAGATACATACGCAACCTGGACAGTGCAGTTTAGTGCATATGACGTGAACTGGATGATAATGAAGTACTAGAACAGTATTTGCCACAGAACGTTCGTTCGGTTCTTGTGTTCATCCAGGTCCATAGAAGGACAACCTACGTAAATGTTTCTATTAGCTGCAGCCCTTCCTGTATCCCAAGGGCCGAACGTGATTTCGAATGAATGCACGAATCAATGCCAGAGATATACAGCACGCTTGCAATCGTACGATTCTTGAGTGGGTATTTTCACAGATGGACGGGACGATTGTTCAGTCAACGGAAGTTTCTGCAAATTGCCCTGAGTTTGTATCCCCCAATCAACCTGCCAGTTGTTGTAGCTTTAGCCCACGACAAGGCGCCTTGTTTTGTAAATTACAAATGTACTGGAATGGGGGACCTTTCCTCGATCAAGCGTGAACAACAATATCCGGATAATCCTTCAAATTACCCTATTGCTACATACTATGTGGTACGCTTTACAACCTTATTGGGTCTCAATTGTATCGAGCTGGCTGCAGGAATGAGATTCTTCGCAAAGAATGACATAGCCTGCTGCTCATTATTGTCGTCGTATAATACCTCTCACCACACGCGTTCCCTTTAAGCATCAACCATAGAATCAACCATCTACGTGTTCCCTTGAGCATCAACCATCGAATCAACCTTCTAGGTTGGATGATATTTGCTGATCTAGGGTAATTCGACCTAGATTAGTACACCCACCTGTGAGTGAGTTTTTAACTGCAACAACACTCGATGCCCACATGTAGAGACCACACAGTCCGCCTCCCGCGATTACAGTACTGTACACTGTATACAGGTACATTTTGTAACTTCCTCTAGCTTCATTCTATAGCCTTATTGCGACAATCTCAAGAATGCCACTTGCCCTGGCACACAATTGGATGGTCCTCTAGGGTACAAGTGTACTAATACTATGTAAGTATGTTACCAACTTCCAGCCTCGTCGACATAGTGTTTTCTTATGTTGTTGCTGGCTTCTAATATGCCTGGCTGGCTACACTCGACCACAGATTCCTCATCCTTCACGTTATTCCAACTAGTAGTACTAGTACATGGTATCGATCGTTACTGTATGCATATACTAACTACATACTAGTACACCGTGGGGGGTACAAACATCGACACTAACGTTACGCAATCTACACCCTCCACTGTGAAGTTCAGTTCTAGTACTATTACTAGTAGTACTAGTCAGGATTCCTTCAAGCAACAGATCCTACTAGCCCTTGTGTCTAAGAGGCACACCAATACTGTACAGTACATACCGGGGTAACACTCCCCCAAACAAACCCCCTACTTTGCTCCTTTATACTACGTATCACATCTCGTCATGCTATTGTTAACAGTTAAATACTAAGCGCGTCGCTGGGATGAATATCGCTCCATCCTGTCATTTCCGTGTCCGCGAGGCGGAAGTCGCCATCCATTTCCAAGCAATTGTGGATGGCGTACAGAAATTGCTTGCGGCACACGTCGTCGGTCGAGTACTTCGGGAGGAGGAGCGCAAAAAAGCACGTGTGCGACTTGGGCAGCGAGTCGTCGGGGTTGTGGGTCATGCCTTCGCCGGACGCAGACTGAATCTTGAACTTTTGGCCAAACGAGAGCTGATCTTGGGGGAGCCGGGACCGCGCCGACACGAACCGGACGAACGCGCATCGGTCGTCGTCGGTCATGTCGACGAGTACCCGCCAAAACCGCATCACATACGGATCATCCGCGCTCAAATCTTCGTCATATTCGGTGTTGGCTTGGAGGAGGGGGACGTCGACTTGGGCGCGGCCGCACATGCGAGTCTCGAGCTCCGCGGGGGTGAAGAGGGCGACGGCATTCGCGGGTACGATCGTGCACAAGCCTTGCCGGATGGCTTCGATGGCGGACGCGCTCTCTTGTAGGCGGGTGATCCGGACCAAGTCAATGTACTCGCGGACGTTGGCCTGGGTAACTTTGATGACGTGGCCGCCTGGCTTGAGTGCGACCAACGTTCCGTCGGACAAGTGGGTAGTGAAGGTCAAATCGAGGTCGTGTAGCGTAGTGTCGGCGGCGTCGAGGTGCTCGAGTTGCTGGAGTAGTGTGTGCGCGGCGGTATCCACCTCGGCGAGATCTGACGAGTCCAGAGGTACCCCCACCAATTGCTTCCAAATGGCGGTACATAGATCCAACCGTACCAGTACGCGAGTACGCAGCAGAATCCCAAGCATTTGGCCGAGAAAGTGATACATTTCGTGAAATAAAGCCGTGTTGTCGACGGGATGGTGACTCGCCCCCTTGTTCCACTTTGAAGTGGCCGACAACAAAGTAGGGTTCAACACAAACTTTTCACGATGCGATCCAAGGCCATTGCGCCAGTTGGGACTTGGCATTAGAAACGGCAATGTGCACTCGACGGCATCTAGAAACATATATATATTATATATATTGTCAAGTCGATTCGAAATTGGAGTGCTCACACAATCGATATACGACCAATCAAAACCCAGAACGATAACCAAGTGGCCAATCAAATCCAATCTTGTACCATTTCAACATCGAATTAGTATGTGACTGAAATTAGTGTGACGCTGGGACGACATACAAAGAATGAATCGATAGATTTGGCCAATCAGCACAGAAGTCCAACGTTTGGGTAAAAGGACAATATATAGAGTATATATTGGTGTCGATTGAAAATCCACTGGCGACGAATATATAAATAGATATATATAAATATATAAATTTTACCTGGTTTCAGGGATTGCAACTCGGACACGAATTGGGCGAAAAACTCCCGGTACGGACCACCATAGTCGTCGGCGCCTTCGCCTTCAAACTTTACTTTGAACGCTCGTAATTGACCATCGTCCATAGGATGCGAATACACCTACAATTCGCCTATTAATATATATAAATATATTTATATATATATCCATCGCCCATATATCCATCGCCGTCTAATATATATATATATATATATCGCCGTCTAATATATATATATATCGCCGTCTAATATATATATATTATATCCCACCACCAGGAATATACTACTGTAGCATAGATAATATATCTATCAAAAAAGAGACAGATATAGGACCACAACACACACGTACGTACCATTCGAAGTACTTTGTTGTCGAGAAAATGCAATTCGTCAAACGCTTGGCCAAACAAACTTTGGCTCACGACTGTGTCCAGCTCGAGCTTAAATCGGGCAACCGCTGCTTTCGGTCGATTCACTGTAACTTGGGGCAAATCTTCAGGGTAATCGTAGTCGTCCTCGGCTTTCTTTGGATGGGTCAGCGTCTTTTCTAGCAACGTGTCGAGAACGCTGTGCTTGAACGACGTAAACAGACACGCCCTCGTGGCCGACAAGAGCGCGCTGCCGCCGCCGGGGCTTCGTTTCGGGTTAAAGTAGTGCCACGTCAGGTCAAAGAAGGGCATACTGCGGCTCACGAGGTGGTTCAACATCTTGAGCACGCCGAAGCGGCCGACGGCGGCTTCGACATGTGGCGCCGACGCGACCAGTTCGCGCACCTTGGCATGACCAATATTCCACGGACTCGCGCGAGAAGTCGCGCATTCGACATTGAGCAACTGGATGAGTTTTGCGTCCTGCGCCAACGTCCATTGGTCGCAGTCGACGAGGCGGGTAAATGCTTCGAGGGACAGCGACGGATCCGACGGGTCCGCGGGGGCGGCGGGGGGTGCCACGGGGGATGTAGCACCTCCCCGTAGCCGGACCTTGGACGGATGGAAGAACCAGACGGCGCCGGTTTCGCCATCCGTTTCCACCCACAGCCGTCCGTCCGCGACCCCCACGACCGTGCCGTTGCCTCGCGGGGTCTTTACTTTGTCTTTGGCTTTGAACCCCACGGGTACGCATGCCCCGTCCGACACGTCAAAGAGCAGCTCGTACCCGGCGCGGGTCATCACCCGACAGCGGGTTTCCCGCCACCACGTCACATACCCGTCGTATGCGGCTTGGAGGAGCCGTCGCGGCAGCTTTGTAGACTGCGTCATGGCCTCCATCACAGCGCAACAGTCCAAATACTCGTCCACAGTTGATTCCGTGGGCGATCCGTGCAGCTTAAGCCCCACTTTGCAGTTGAACCCGGACGGGACCAACGATAGCTTTTGGTGCCGCGTGTAAAACGCTATCGCAGGATACAGCTCCCCCACAACGTTGTCGAACGCTACACCGAGTGACACGCCGTTCTTGGAGTAGCTCAGCGTGCCGAGGTCGCAATCCAAGTCCATCCCCAGCACATCCCCTTCCCCGAACGGCTCGCCGTACGTTTTCACCCGATTGCGCTGGTAATACAATGCTCCGTCCCCGATGAACCCCCAGCTGTGCTCGTCCGCCCCTAGAAACGACTCGAGGTTCGCGCGGCGGGATGCTACCCCCACAAACAAGTAGGCGCTGGTTGACTTGTCCACTTTAACTTGCCATGCATGCCGCCCCACGACAAAGCACTCGGTCCCCAGTACCTACGTACGTACAGTTTATATATATATATATATATATTGTACGTCAAATGTCGACCATTTTGGCATATATCAATGTGTTTTGGTGATTTCTATTATTATCGACACTGAACTGAGTTGAGTCGCACAGGGATGATGGCCAGCATGTTAGTTTTACTTCGATTTGAAAGGAGTGGGGTAGACAATCGACCGACCAATCAAAACACAGAACGCTTTCAAGTGGCCAATAAAATCCTCGCCAAATCGAGTGTGACGTATGTGACACGGGGCAATCAATTTGTACATTCAAACTTCGAGTCCAAACAATCGACGTCGTTGATGGATTTGGTGAAATACATACATATCCCATTTCATTGGCGAAATAATGCACAATAGTACACGCAATCCGTTTCGTGTATGTCTTGGGTTCACTTTAATGTGTATGTACGTATACTAAATCTTCACTTGAAAAGGGTCAATATAATTATAGGGAAAACAACCATCAGGAATATCATAGTACCATCCTCCACGCCTCGTTGCCGTTGAAGCTGACGCTGAGCCCGTCGTCAGAAAACACAAGGGACCCGCTGCGGCACTTCTTCTTGTCCCACACAAACGGACTCGTACGTACATAGTCGGACGTGGGGTCAGCTTTTGTCGTGAATGACGCCGACGTCTTATATTTCATATCAACACTACCGCCGCCGTCAGAAGCACCAGCATGCGCCTCACCAGCCTCGCCCCCTCGAAGGGTGTATGTGAATGTTGTGCGGGGCATGAGATTGGACAAGGTGATCTGGTGGCCGACGCCACTGTAGACGACGCGGGGGGATGAGCCCCCCCCGTTCGGGACGTTTTCTTCGAGGACGTATACGGGACGTGATTGGTCGGAATGGACAACGGGGCTTGGCCAGGCCAGGGTGAGAGACGTCTCGGACGCCCGCACGAGCTGAAGTCCCCACGACGGCCCAGTGGGAGTCTCGTCCTGGAGGGGGGGTGGCGGCAACGCACGGATCAATTCCAACAGACCTTGCAAGTACGGTGAATAGTAAAACCGATTCTGGGACCTTTCACGAAGTTGCCGTCGCCGCGCGATTACAAGCAGCAAGTTGCGGTCCAGCCCAGCAAAGTCCTTATCCGATTGTTCGTTTTGAGTGGCTAATGGACAATCGGGATGACTGACGAGGAGTAGTGGCGTGGGTGGGGGTAGGGAGGGGGGGTCGGAGTGCCTGAGTAGTCTAGTGACTGCGTCCACTACCACGAGTTTCAACGCCACGTTCGAGTGTCCTAAGCAAGGCACAAGTGGGCGGATCAACAAGGCCACCGATGACGACGCCGCCGCTTTGGCCAAACTACTAGTACTACTAGTAGTACTGGCCAGATACGTGCGCAGTCGATCTGGTTTGGCAAAGAACGTTTGGACCAACCACACGACAAACTCGACAGACGGATCCGACAGCGCGGACAAGTCCCCCGTCGACACATCTCGCTGGGTCCACAGCACGCCTTCGTACTTTGGAGCGCAACCTTGTCGCAGTTCCGACACTATGGTAGCCCACACCAGTCCCCCCATGCGACCAATGTTGTCCGTGAGCGCTGCGTCCACGACGGACGCCAGTACCACCTCCAGGGGCGTCGTCATGTCCTCGCTGGCGGGAGGTCCTCTGAACAGTACCGCTTTCGCATACTGTAGCAACAACCTCTCGGTGGTTTCGTCCAGCTTGTTCGCTTGATGGTGCATCCCGGCAAAGTACAGCGCCAGGCCTTGCCGAGCGTACTTGATCTGCAGCGACTGTTCTACGGACGTAGCCAACGCACGTAGGTCCGTCGTATTGGCCAATTCCGCGGCAAACTGTTGCAAATTATCGGCCGACGACGATAACGAAGCGGAAGGAGGGGGGCAAGTTGTTGTTGTTGATGTGCACCCCGGCGGGGTTGGTTGATTGCCGAGGCGAAGGGACAGAAACAGCGATGGCATGTTGGAGAGGAACCCCCCTTCTTCGAATGGAAAGTACATTTCCCCAAACACTTTGCGCCCCGTTTCCTTGATGTCTGCTGCGTCTACAATCGTAAGGCACGGCACGATACGATCTGGTATGTCACGACAAAACGCTGCACAACAAGAAGACGACGACTCGACTGCCGACGACGACGAAGACGATGGCGGCGGCGGCGATGACGGTGTCGCATGGTACCCCACGTCGTCGTCGTCGTCCTCTTCATCGTTGAACACTATTTGTTTCGAATTGTCCTCCTTGTCCTTGGCCGCCTGCAACGTGTTCAAGTACTCCAAATTGTCCACAATCCACGCCGATGCACTCAACATGTCGTTGTCTGTTTGTTTCAGGGCCAGGACACACCAGTCTTCTGGGAACCCCATCAGACTCAGCTCTTCCACAAACTCGGACCTTGCTTCTTCTTCTTCGTCGTCATCGTCGTCATCGTCGTCGTCACCGCCATCTTCGTCGTCGTCATCCCCATTGTCACCATCATAATCTTGTCCTTGGCAGTCGTCCCCAATGTCGCTCGGCGGCAGCGCGTCTTGCCGCAAGAATGCTGCTGCTGCTACTTTCAAGTGACTGCTTGGCTCGTCGCCGGGTTTAAAGTGGGGAGTCGCTGGAATTCCCCCCAAGTCGTCGGCGTTGTCGCCGCTCCTATCGATGGACGCATCCGACAACCGTTGGCGCACCATGGCCACCTTCAATTCCATGTCTGCCACTGAACAATACACGGTCGACTTGTCCGATTGAGTCGCGAGCGCCAACAGTCGCGGCAACAGCTCCGGGTGCTGCCACGTCATCCGTTCGTTTGACAAATTGGCGGCGCTTCGAAGGCCGTGGACCAGGGCTTTCAACGCGCTGCTTTGGACGATCAACGCCGTCGTCGTGGCAGCCGACGACGACAACCAGGACATCCTGGACGAATCACTATTCCCGTCGTCATTTGACCCGTAGTTTTGCAGCAGCGCCATCGTCGTGGCTACCAACAACGACCACGACAATGCCGGCACTGGCGGGTACTCGCGCCACGACACGACCAGCTCGTCCGTGTTGACTCGAACGGGCTTGCCGAACTCGTTTTTGTCGGCGGCGCTTCCATGCACAACCTCGACCCACTCCTCGTACGACGGGCACGCCGCCGCCGCCGCCTTGTCTGCCTTGTGCAGCACCAGCTGTGCAAACGGCGCATGATACGAGACGACTGTACCTACCTCCTTGCCTTGGCTCAATTCAACGACCGCGCCCACACGCAGCGGTTCGATACCGCCGCCGAGGACGAATAAGCTGCCCACCGCAGTCGCCACGTCAGTAGTTGTGGCTCCAGAAGTACGTTGGCAAGTGATTGCTGCGTCGAGTCCGCTCTCCAGGGCAGCTTGGACCGACACTGTCCACTTTGGAACGCTAGCTAAGTGCATCACGACGTGGCTAAGTTCCAAGGCGAGGTGTATTTTTTGGTGGGAAGGGTCCGTCGACGCGAGCACCGCATGCCCGATGCATTGCATCCAGTACGGAATCAGCGGCATGTTGGCCCTTTGGGTCCCCTTAAATAGATGAGGTATGCTACTCGGGTCTACATATGGAAGCAGCCGCTTGAGAAGACGAAGGGTGAGCTGTTGAATGCGAAACGACGTGGTGTCGACCAGCGAAAAGCACAGCGCAAGCCACTTGGACGAAGTCAGCTCGGCGATCCCCTCGCTAGAATGCGCAAGAAGCAGGCTCACAATCCCGAGCTGGTAGCAACATCGGTCCATCAAGGCGTTAGGGGGACCGAGGGCGGCGTCGGCAGCCACGTCCATCGGACTCCGCGCGTTTTCATCCACATGCACTTGAGCGAGCCACCCGTCAAAGCCAGTGAACGGCCAGGTCGTGTCCAGTTGGACTGGGGGCTTGCCCATAGTCAGCTTGGCAGGGGTCGAAGCCCCCACAAGGTGCAGCGACGAGATAGCTTTGGCGCACACGATCTCGCCGTGCACAAACAAGTGGAGGGTGGCCGCATCGTATACCAGGGCAATGTTTAGCCACTGGTGGCACACCACGACGTGTTGGAGACTTTCCTGAAACGAATGTTGCCGCAACCCGACTTCCAACACCACGTCCGTGCTTCGGGTAGTACTAGTACTACTTGCGCCTTCGCCAAGGCTGCAGTACGGAACCCACTCCTTTGCATGACTGCTCACACTCATGACCATGCAGCGCGTCCCTGCATCCGGCGCCTTTGTCACATATAGCCAGAACCGCACTGTAAACGTCGACGCCAGCGATACAGTGACAGACGAGCTCTGATCTGACGCTGCAAACGATCGCGTAGTGCCCAGTACCACGGACGAAGTAGTAGCGCCATTGTCTGTATTTGGCCGAGGTCCATTGTTTTCATGGATAATGGCGTTGGCGCTCCAGGATAACGCAGCGTACAACGCGTCCATGACGTGGCGCCACCGGGGCTCGCGGGGGATCAAGAGCGTCATGCGATCCTCAGGACTCGTGTGCTGAGCGCTTCCGCTGGCCACGACGTATCGGAACGCCGCCCACGTCGCCCCTCGCACTGCCACGTCATCTCCATCCTTGATCGACAGTTGCTGCAGCACCGCCGCAATATCCACGTCGTCGATGAAAGCGTACATGTCTGGCTCGATCACAAAGCCCCAGCACTGCAAAGCCGCCAGCATCCGAGGCCCGCCATGGGTCGTGGCTACCATGGAGGCCACGGTCGAAAACACCGAGGCACATGCAGCGAGCACGCGGCCGCCGTAGAAACCGCCGACGCCGTCCAACCCGGTCAATAGTCGTCCCCCCAATCCGATCCTCAACACTCGCCCCAGTCGGTTCAGGACTGGCGTGTGCATTGAAGACATGTGCGGTGTAAACGTCATGAGGTCTCCAAACGTGTGCAGACCCCGCGCCCGAGAGCTCGCGCGGCGACACCGTCGGACGAGTTCCCGCCGGAGGTCGTCGACGTCTGCGACATTGTTCACGTCCGTATCTAGCACAAATGTCACGATCTGTCGGAGCAGGTGATGATGCGACAGCGTTCCGTCGTGCTGAGTGAGAAGTCGCCGCCACCGCACTGTGATGTGCACGAGCATGCGCACACGTTTCCATTTCGAGTGTGGAAAGCGAGCGAGAAACGGAGAAGTCTCGGGGGGTGGCTTATGTACATGGAGCGAGTTCTCTTGACGCTGCTTGGACGTATGTGATGGCGGGGGCAGCGGGTCGGACGGCACTGCCACGCCAGTAAACTCGTCGTCGGCTTCGTTGTTGCCACCAGTCGATCGGTTTGTAGACGGGACCACAACGATGTCCAGCAAAAACGCGCATCGTCGCAGCACGTGTTGCCGAAACAACGACGTGCGATCTACCCCGGATGTGACACTGCTGCTGTCATCACCTTGTTGATTCTGCCACGAGTTTTTTAACTGCGACAACGTCCGGGTGCATTCCGCCACCAACCCCCACGGCGCGGCCAATACATGTGGGGGGGCGTGTCGTGTGGTGGCGGCGGCTGTGGTGGTTATAGCCGTCGCCGACCACAGCGCCGCATCTCTGTCGCAGTTGGAGTGCTTGATGAGCACTCTGTACACTGCATGTTCGATCTCGTCAAAGGCTCGGCGCGACGTTTTCAGCACAAATCGGTACGAGGCGTCGCGGGCGGCATGCGTTGAGCGCACCCAGTCACACAAGGCGACAAATTCTGCGTCCATCAATATATGGGATACAGTGGCGTTAGGTGGAAGGGGGAGACGACCCGACCCCTCGACTGAACAATCGTGGGGCACGATCCGGCAAGGCGTGAGGGTGCTTGGTTCGAGTCCCCCTCGCAGGAGATGGCGCCACTTGAACAGCACTGTTGTGGTGGATGATGACGGCAATACAGCCGGGTACTCGTGCAATGGTTCGCCTAGGACCAGCGTGGCTGCCATGTCGGCGGCAAGTTGGACGAGAAGTCGTTCCAGTGTCACACACCACGGCATCGCAGGGTCTGCCGCCGCCGTGGTGTTGATTCCAAGCAGATCCAAGTTGGCCTGGATCGCCGCTGGAATGTACGAGTTGAGACCATCAACGAGGCGCAACACTTGCGTCACACTTGGCAGCAACTTGCTTGCAAACGGGACCAAGTGGGCAAACAGCAGCAGCGTGGTGACCACCGACGGCACGATCGACCCCACAACAGACGTCTCCAGGGCAGCCAGTCGTTCGTCCAAGCGCATGGCGTCCGTTGGGAGCGGGGCGGTCGCGTGGAGGTTGTCGGTTGCGTGTTGAAATACCATCGTCGCATATTCAAGAAACCACCGCCACGACAGTGGCAGGTCGACTTGTGGGGCTGCCACGTCATACAGACCTGGGTCGTCTGGGGACATACGGGGGTGCTGCGTGTCCCCTGCCCAGCTCGCCAGTTGCTTTTGCATGGCATTCAGCAACACAACGTACGGCCGCAGTCCGTCATTGGTCGAGGGGGGGAGGGGCCCCCCTTTGAGGACCAGCCAATCGTCGGTCGTCCCCGCGACTCGTTCGAGCAGCATCGACAGCAAACGCTTGATCGCGTTGTTATTGCTTGGCAAGTTTTTAAACAACTGCCCCAGCAACGCATCGTCGGCCATCCGTCGGAGGATGGGTTCAACGAGTGTTTTACGGGGCTTGGGGACTGCCACGTCATGGGTGTGGCAAGAGGGGCACGGAACTACCGACGGGGCCGATTCGACTACTTTTAACATGGACACAACCAGGTGGATTTGGCTCGACGGACACGGATAAAACAGCTCCAGACCCAACAACATGGCCTCCATGGCTTCGCGCTCAATGGCCTTCCGCACGGAGTTCTGGTTGTCTGTTTGAGTAAGCCACGACGGTTCATTGATCCACTGCACCAACACCCCATGCAGTCGTTTCAGGGGGGCGTCGAGGGGATGTGGGGACGACGTCGACCCCGTGTCACTTACTGCGATTCTAGCGCCAGCGCCGCTTTTGAGCAGCTGAGCCAGGTTGGCTTGTACAAGTCGAAGCGCCGCCAGTACTACATACACGTGGCTGTCATGGAGGGCGTTCGCAGCAGCAGTAGAAGGAGGAGACGATGGCGATGACGATATAATAGGAGGACTAATAAAGTGTTGGAGGATGTAGTTGAGCGCGTCAAACGTGGCTGCTTGCATGTCTACACAGTATGGGTGGTACCCCCCCCTGGTCATTGCGTGGGGGTCCCTGATCTTTTTGGACTTGTCTTGTCTTAACGCGGGATAGCTCCCTTTCCTAGGAATATACGGCTGGCAGAGGCGATCCAAGTGAGCTAATACACACACGGCGGCATCGACTTGGCTGGTTAATTGTAGCACCGCCAAGGACGTAGAAGATGGAGACATTGGGGGAAGGTCGCCGCAGTCGTCGTCTTCGTCGTCGACAGTCGGGTCCAACGATAAGCTCTTCCTTTGCATGCCCCGACTCTTGTTCTTTGCGAGCTCGTCCAGCATGGCCTGCGACGACGTCCATACATAGTCGTCCTCACAGCAAGTACTCGCCGTGTCGGCCACGATTGCATCGGAGTGTGACGGTAACAGCTCCGGCACACAAGTCCCCTCGTCCTCTATATCTTTGCCTCCAGTCAAGATGACCGTGTGGTAAAACCCTGCCGCGACCACGGCTACCCGTTTGCCCACAAACGTATCGACGGCGCACGGAATCAGTCGCTCCGTCGTGTCCCCGGTCCCCAGTTGTCCGTGGTTATTCCGCCCAAACACGTACAACATACCGCTCTCGGCCACAGCCACCGTGTGGTAGCATCCACATGCGATCCGCACCACTTCCTTGCCTTCGAGATCGGTTAGCAACGTAGGGGTGGCAATGCGCTGGTTCACATGCACGCCGGCGTCGCCTATGCCTAGCTGGCCATAATCGTTCCGCCCAAAGCCAAACACCCTTCCCCGTCGACACAGCACGATCGTGTGGTAATATCCACATCGAACGTCCACCACCGTTTCGTTGTCCAACCTGCCCGAGCCTATGGCTACCGGCACCAGCTGGTTTTCCAGTCCGTCGAGGCCCAATTGCCCATAATCGTTCTTCCCACACACAAGCACTTTGTTGTCGGCCGTGGCCACGGCGCTGTGATACTGTCCACACGCCAACGCAAGTAGAGGGATGTTGGAGAGAGCGTCCACCAGAGTGGGCACCCGTCGATCCAGCGTATCGTTGAGTCCGAGCTGGCCATAGTCGTTGCGGCCAAACGAGTACACGTCTGCGACAGAGCCGCCACTGGACATCGTCGCAGCACAGCTCAACATGGTGTGGTAGTAGCTGCACGACACTAGCGTAACTCGGCGGGCATCGAGACCCCGAATCCGCTTGGGCAAACTCTCACTGGTAGTTGTGCCGTGCCCCAACTGGCCTCTGTAATTGTAGCCAAAGCTAGCCACGCTGCCATCGTGGGCCACCACGACAGTGTGCTCGCACCCGTTGTACGCATGTATTTGGCTCACATTCCGTTCAAATGACGCGTCTGGCCACTTGGTCAGCTCCGTCATGGCTGGCAGGCGGGTGGTCACTCCGTGGCCACACTGGCCGTTGTCGTTATACCCGCACGTGTACACAGAGCCATCGGCGGAGACGGCGATCGTGTGTTCGTTGCCGGCGCAAACGTGTACAATCCCCTTGCCTTGGAGTGCTTCTACCCGATCAAATGATTTCCGGGGGGCCGTGTCCCCATGAGACAGCTCTCCGTACGAATTCTGGCCACAACTCCACACTTCTCGTTCATCTTCGTCGGCATCGTCGTCGTCGTCGTCGTTGCCATTGTCGTGATTACCAGCTACGGTATGATTCCTATCGTGTTTGCCACGGCATGATACTACGTCCGGGACGATGGTTGAGAGCGCCGCGACCACTGGACGAATGTCCACAGCGGCAAAAAGGCGCGATGTCGTCGAGGGGTGCCGCGGGGGGATGGACGCCTTGGGGCTGTCGCAGTTGTTCTTGTTGGGCGCGAACGGGTGGACAAGAGAAGGATGATGGAGAGGGGGGGGGGACGAGGGCGTCGAAGTCGCTGCAGTGACCGATGAAGGGGGAGGTTTGGGCTTCTTTTTCAAGACCACGACCACGTCTTCGCCGGAATCCCCTCGGTTTAAGAGCACCGAGCCAGGTGTTGGCTTGACAATCCCCGCAGCAGCAACGGACGATGGTGGCTTTGCCACGTAATGTCGAGGGGCAGACGGTTTCACGACGGCGTCGCTGCTGTCTGTCGTGTCCAAGCAAGTGTCTGGACCGTTGATAGTACTCGTCGTGGGTGCCCCAAGCAACACTTGGACGGCTTGCAGCAAAGCGCTCACTGCGCCACGAGCTACAGCCAGACGAAGCAGCGCGTTCATGGCGATGTCCCCCCCCCCGTTGCTGTCGTCGTTGCTGACACAGGCGTCGAGTAGAAATTGTTGCAACGTGTCGACCACGTCGGGGGGCGTGGGTTGTGTACCTTTGGCAGCACTTTGGGGTGAAATCAAAGTTGTGGGGGTCAGCGATAGCGGAGCAAGTTGCTGTAGAAGCGGCACAAGGTCCATGAGGAATTCTTGGCGAACGTCGGCTTTGTCGGCGTCAGGTGTCGCCAACATGGCGTGAATGAGGTGAAGGAATACGTGGACGCCCAACGAGGCTTCGTGCGATGACGGCGACGACGGGGCCGCTTTGTCGCCTGTTTGTGTGGCCGTTGCTGCACAACTCGCTGGCAAACTACGTCGGGCGATCATGGCGTCGTGCATACCGCTCAAGATGAAGAGTTGCAGGTTGACTTTGTTTGCAAACGGGTCGACCACTTCACAATGACGCACCAATGAGTCCCGGAGGCGAGTGATGGAGTACCTCGCCAAACTCGGCGAGTCATGGTCAACCAGCGCCATGATGGTTTCTGCCAGCAAGGACGCGTCTTCGTCGCTGTCGTCGTCACTAGAGCCTGGTATTAATGGCCCCTGTGTGGCGGTGGATGGTCGCAACGGGTCTTGAAAGTCAGACGTTTGAAGAAGTAGACGGCGTTGAGAAGCTGCCGACGTGGCCGGGTATGACGTGAGAAAACCTGTCCGTCGTGCTTGCTTTGACAGGAACGCATCGTCGAAGAGCTGCTCCATTGCGATGCGACCCCATCGCACGTCCAGGCGACGAGCGGATGATGGCAGCGGCGACACACCCCGTCCACATGGCATTAAAGACGAGGATGTGCCAGCCTTGTCCACGACCACCTCCTTGCTATGCCCTGCACCCATCCACGACGACGAAGCGAAGATCCAATGCACGCTCTTCCAAACGGCGGTTCCGGATATCCACTTGAAACCGACCGAAACTGATTTCGACAAGCATCCGGATAATCATCACTCACAGTCCGACAATGGACAACCGGTACAACAAACCAAACTTATCCTTCGTAGTTAATCAACTTGGTTACTCGTTTCTCGCCTCATGTACAATTGCAGGCCCTCTGCCATAACCGATAATGTAGTTGGTATGCATTCCGGTAGTTACCTATAAATTCTATAACCCCTTAACCCCTCCTCTTACGTACGGATCTAGGGCAGTTCGAACTTATCATCTCAACCAAACCTGGGGATGCAATTGGCCAACCTCTTTGAAATAGTATTAAGTATTGGAGGGGATCTCCCCCTCGTCAGATTTCAATTGCATTAGAAGAAGCGCAGAAGGACTCAAATCATGGCGTCGAGGTATGTGGCCGTCGTCGCCGCAGTCCGTCGCTTCAGGAATCACGTGTATATAGCTCATGGGTGATCATATGTGTAGATATGATCGTGCGATTACCGTGTTTTCCCCGGATGGGCACTTGTTCCAGGTCGAATATGCCATGGAAGCCGTGAAGCGCGGGGCTGTCGTTGTGGGTGTCCGCGGCGTGGACGTCGTCGTCCTGGCCGTGGAACGTAAGGAAACCGCCAAGCTCCAAGATCCACGTACGGTGCGCAAGATTTGCAAGGTGGACGACCACATCACTTTGGCATTTGCCGGTTTGACTGCCGATGCCCGTGTGCTCGTGAACAAAGCGCGTTTGGAATGCCAAAGTTACCGCTTGACCGTGGAAGACGCGCCGTCGGTCGAATATGTCGCGCGGTATGTAGCCAAGGTGCAACAGCGCTACACACAGCGAGGCGGGGTGCGCCCGTTTGGTATTTCCATGCTCATCGCAGGCTGCGACACCAAGGGCGTGCCGCAGCTGTACCAGACTGATCCATCGGGCACGTTCACGGCGTGGAAGGCAAACGCGACGGGACGCAACGAGAAATCCACGCGGGAGTTCTTGGAAAAGAACTACGTGCAGGACATGGACGAAGACGCGGCGGTGCGGTTGGCCGTGAAAGCCCTGTTGGAAGTCGTCGAAGCCGGCAGCAAGAATATTGAAGTGGCTGTCGTTCGCCGCGGTGGTATCTCGTCGGTAGGTCATTCCTAACACATGTTGCATGCAGATTGGGAGCCTGACATCACATGTGGTTTGCGATAGGCGGTGCCCGATGCGACCGTCGAATCCGTCTGCGCCTCGATCGAGAAAGAGAAGGAAGATGCCCGCGCCGGCGCCGAAGCCAAGGCGGCAGCGTCGTCCTCGTCATAAAGCACCATGAAGAAGATTACATCTACGGGAGATGTCGTGTGCGTAGTAAAACAACACGATTCCGACTTCCATCCTGATCGCCGCCGCGGATGTGAATTGTTGGATTGATTTTAAATGTTTTGTTTACCGGATACGATATTATCCGGATATAGATAATCCAATAAGCTTGATGCATGTCATTATAACAGACGTCTCAAACGAGTTTAAAACACGTTTGATATTGTGTATCTTCGCGAGTCCCAAGTCAGCAAGGCGCAAGAATCATGGCACGACGGTCCTGACGGCAGCTCATTCAATCAACCCCAACGCAAGATCCGAAGAAGACGGTGACCAAGATAGTCACGTGGACGACGACCGCCTCCATGAACCACCTCCATGACCACTGCCGGCCCTGATTGTCGGCCCCGTCCAAGACCAAACGCACGTTATCTTTGGCATGATCACTCGACCATGGCACCGTCGTCGTTCGGACGGTACGAGGAATCGCTGTCGCCACTCGTATCCGCCGCCAAGTACACGCTCCTTGGTCTCATCTGCATCCCAAGCCTTTGCCATTCGTCTGTTCTTGGTCGCACGATACAACGGCGTAATCCACGAAATCAACCCATACTTCAACTTCCGAGCCAACAAAGTCCTCGACTGGTTTGACGATCGATCGTGGTACCCGCTGGGTCGCGCCGTGTGTGGCACCATCTACCCCTGGCTCATGTCGACGGTGTCCCTGTTGCACTGGACGCTCAACGTCGTGTTTCGCCTTCCCACCATCCTCCGGAACACATGCGTGCTTATCGCGCCAATCTTCGGCGTGGGGACCATCGTGGCCACGTACCTCTTGACCAAGGACGTGACTTGCCGCGCTTCCATGGCACTCGTCGCCGCCGCGATGGTGGCCGTCGTGCCCGCCGACACGTCTCGGTCCGTGGGCGGCTCGTAAATTTATGAAGTCATGTCCACCTTTGCGCTCGTCATAACATTCTACATGTGGGTCCAAGCTGTGCGCGTTGGCTCTATGCGCTCATGCGGCAACTTGTGCGCTGATGTACGGGGCCTTGGTCGCGGCGGGGATATCATTCGAGAACATGTTGATCATCAATGTGATTCCGCTGTTCGTGGCCATGATGGTGGTCGCGGGGCGGTACTCGCCGCGGCTGTACATTGCATCAAGGCCATTGAAAATACTATTTTTTACTTATTTGTGCTCGAAGAGAAAACAAGATCATTCAAATTCACAAGGACTTATGGACTGAGTTATTTATTTGTGCCTCCTGCCCTGTTGAATTATTTATTCCCCCCTGCGCCCGGAGCGAATGAATTATTTGAATAATTCAAACAATTTTAAAAAAACTATTCAATGGGTACTATATGCTGTTATCGGAATGAAATGAACTTGCTTTAGCTCGTTGCTATATAGTACTGTACTAGCATTACGTAGAACTTCGAAGCACCTTGCACGATTTTCTGCATAGTTCACATTTGATCCCAACAATTAGTTTAGTCACAACGGTGGTTGCCAACGGCCTGAGAAGAATCGCGCATACATTCTTGACGTTGGGGCAATAAAGCGGCAATGAAGGAATAAGCTCGGCAAAAGCCATACCACGGAGGGCGTTCAATGCTGCCGACATCAAAGGCAATACTATGTATTAATGCGAGGCACTTCCAAAATTCGCGCGGTTTGTCTAATCAATATTGAACCACGCTGGATTTCTGATTGGTTGAATATACTTGTCCTTTCTGTAAGAGCCAATCAAATCCACTCAAAATTGGGTTAGCCAAAAGCGTCGATTCGTGATTCGATTCGGCGGCGACATTCGATTCGACGGGGTCTGTACAATACGTACATGTACATGCAGTTAACTTTTGCCGTTCAATACTTAGGGCCAATCGGAGCTTTTCATCCTAACAATTGGTCCAATAAGATCATTGAAAACGCCTACGAATAAATTGGTCGAAATGAATCATTTATTTTATGGCTTCAAAAACCTGAACAATTTATTTACATACGGAACAATTATAGATTATTTACTCAAGGACTGAATAACAAAGAATAATTTATTTTATTTAAATTATTGAATAGTATTCTTTTTAGATTATTTTTTGTTGGGCCTTGGTCGAAACCACAGAATTTAAACTCTGCGATTTGATTGGTGTATTTGCACCAATCAAACCCGACCCAGACCTGAAACCGCCGTTTCTGCTTGGTCATAGTCAATGTGAATAATGTGAACGGGGTCGTATGCTGCTTGATGCACCGGCATGTACTGGTTGGCATACTGAAGCTATGGACCTGAGAGGGCAGTGATAAGTTCTCTAAGTGACTACCCGGTAGACACAACAATTCATGACAACAATCATGCCAAGCCTAGAGTTTCGACTGCATGTGCCTCGTTGGTTCGGCGAGAGGTACCCCGTCATTGGACTATGTCGTCACCATCCCCTTCAACCTCTAGCCCTCGAGTTTGCAGTCTCCGTCGAGGCCATACAGCAGCACCGCCGTCTTCTCGATGTTATCCTTTCGCCTTCGAGACCACCCGCACACATCACTTGTAGCATGACTTCAGCTCTGCCATGCCCATCGTTAACGAGTACCACACATCTCGACGCCAAGATGTGTGTCTGCAGTGGCACGACATACAGTATCGTTCCCAACCGTCGACACAGTGTACCTTGAACACAACATACCACCAGTCTGTATTATGGTACGTTCGTCACCTAGTATACTCCTACTACTGTACTCCTATTCCTACTACTATACTATCTAGTTTGTCTTTTTGTCGTCTTGAGCTCGTCGATGGCGATGGACCCAGGCAAAGTACACACTCGACCCGCCAAACAAGAGCACGAACGCTATCGCCCATCCGACTTTGACCATTGTGGGAAATGGCGCGGTAAACATCCCTTGGCCATGCTTAAGGATCAAGCACACCTCGGTCACGACGACCCCCAGACCGAGCCACGCGCGGGGCCCGAGCTTGCGGGACGGCGCGGCCACCCCCTGCGGCAGGTTGGTCGGAGCTGTGTACGCCATGAACACGTAAAACTCGGCGATCGCGTAGCTGCCGGCGCTGTACCAGATGCCGAGGCGCACGACGTTGAGCGAGTTGGACGCAGGTACCCACAGCACAGTCTTGAGAAAGAACGAATTGAGCATCATCACTGACAAGATCACGACCATAAACATAACCATCCAAAACCGCGAAGCAGATCGAAACATCTTCCAGTCGTACGCGAGCCAATTCGCGGGCGTGAACTGCGCGGCAAAGCGCCGCGCCCGTCCCGACACGGTAGGGATCTTGCGCCACCCGACCCAGTTGTACTTTTTCATCTCAAAGTACCGGCAGATGCGCATGCCGAGCCAAATCCCGGCGGCGTTGCACACGAGCACGTCCAGAATCACTTGGTCCCACCAGCACTCGGCAAAGTTTTTTAGCCAGTGCGCAAAGCTGAGCTCGTAAAACTCAAACAAGATCGAAATGAGCCAGCACACCGTGTAGCTGCGAATCATGAGCGCGCCGACGATCCACCCGAGAAAGTGCATGATCACGAACCGGTCGAAGAACGTCGCCGAGATGTTGGCCATGACGTTAGTCGGGTGCTCGGGGGTGAACAACCGGCAGTCCTCGGCAAACCCTTCTTCCGGCAACTGCACGCCGAGACGCGGGTCGTAGTGCCGCAGAAATTGCCGTGCGTCCGGGGTCTTCAAGAACAACAACACGATCAACAACATCTCGTACAAAATGAAGATGCCTGTGATCAACCGCCAGATCGCAGGATGCGGACGGATGAAATGCCCGTCTCGAAGTTGCAGCACGCAGTACACGAGGAAGAAGATGCAAGCAAACTTGACACCGCTCTTGAGGTCGTCGACTTGGGTCGACGCCGGGTCTTGATGCAGCAGCGCATACAAAAAGTACACGAGCGTGATGAACCCAACCAGGAGCGTGTGCGGCCGTGTCGTCCAGCTGTCGTCGTCGGCAGGAGGTGGGGCCGACGCCGCGTCGAGTTCTCCATATACGGCGGGGTCCGATGTCTTGCCCAGTTGGATTGCTGCGGGCGTCGGTTCCGCTGAAGTGGCCTTCTCGGGCGCCATCATCATCCAGTGGTAATTTGGAATTCACGATTGTGGTCATGGACGTTTCCCTGCTCTGAGTATCCGTATAATCTGTCGCATCAAACGAGACGTTTAAACAGTATATATGATGGGTCGTTTTTAATGCGTTTTATTCTGATACGACACCAAACCAAGTACTGTGAACGCCGATCACAATGGTAGACATGCAGAGCCTGAAGTACATAACTACAGGGTCAGTATATCGTCGCCCATACTAATTACATGGTGAGATTGTCATCGCCCTTGGTACCAAAGATGAGTCCATGCTGTTCATTCTGTACAGTACGTGAATAAAACGTGTTGACGCAATATGGCGCCACATCACATTATCCGGATAATGTAGCCAATCCGAACTCGCGCAGTTCCAACCATGCCCAAACCAATGGCTCATGGGAGTGTGAACGTTGAGATTCGATGCTTCCAGAAACATGCTTCATCATCACTTGCGTTCGACGCAGCGACATGGGAGCTTGAGGAAGGGATGGCACAAACTTGGTACAGGACGACATCCATATCCTTCAACCCTCGAGGGATGTGAGGACTCCTCACAGGTTGCCCATCTTCGAGTTTCTACAGTCTGAGTCAACTGAAATCTACATGCTCGACGACATAATGCCCAGGCCTGACAAGACTTGCTAGGAAAACCTACTGGCTAGGACAGTTGTTCGAGAGGATGTTGGCTCACATAGCACTCTGTAGCTAGAGCTAACTAACGGTAGCTCCACTTCAGCATTTCGTAGCTCAGCATTCCGTAGCTAGGGCGAAGTGGCTACATCGTCATCACAAACGCCCTTCGGCACTCTGTACCGGTAGCTACAGCTAACTAACGTAGCTCCTCTTCAGCATTTCGTAGCTAGAGCTATCTACCGGAAGCTTCTCTTGAGCATATTCCGTAGCCAGCTACTAGTACTCTTGAGCGCTCTGTAGCTAGCATTAGCTAGCTACCCTTTAGCACTTGGTAGCCCCATCATATCGTCCTCCATGACTTTCCCATTCCTCTTGTTGAAGCGTGGTCATAACACACACTACCTCGACCATAGCATTTCCATGTCCAACACTTTGTACATTATACAGTGGACGGCGGCGGCGGCGCGGCGCCGCTGTCCACGGACGGCAAGGGCGGGTAATACCCATACAGTTCTTGTAGCTGCTGGTTCTTTTGATCAATCACCCGCTGCCACTCGCCACTGGACTTGAGGTACTGCTCCAAGTGCACTTCGTTGGAAAACATATCGTCGTCTAGCTGCGCTTGCTTGACGTTCGTGCCAGGCTTGTAGTAGCTCCACCCAAATTGGCCATTTCGATGGAACCATCCCTCCTTTTGGAGTTCCGAGTACACTTTGCTAAACGTGGGCTTGAACTCGGGGGCAGCCGCGGCTACGACCATGGACCTGGACGACACCCGGGTTCCTTTTTTCGGCGGCTTGGGCTTCGCCGCGGGTGGTTTGGGTTTCGGGGCTGGTTTCGGGGCGGCATGGTCGGCGGCGTCGAGCAGCGCCATCGTGTCGTGCTCTTTCTCAAGCAATTCCGTCACACGATACCAAACCGACGACGCCTTGAGGTACGTTTCCAGCTCGTCCGCCGACGCAAACATGGTCTTGCCGTGCTCAGCAGTTGCCACATCCGTGTGAGGTTTGTAGTAGTAGCTGTGCCCGGCTTCCAAATCCTGCCTGTGAAACCATCCCTTGGTCTCCAAATACGCATACACGTCGGCAAAGGTCGGTTGAAATGTCGATTTCTTGAGCCTTTTGCTTGGTTTGTGCTTTTTGGCTTTGGGGGGGGGTGGCAGCGACGGCCGCTTCATCTGCTTGGACGTAGCTGCTGCTGCTGTTGTTTCTGCCTTGACAACATGGTGCGTAGTGGCGGTGGCGGCGGTAGCGCAGAGGCGCTCCCACATGTCTCGCTGCGACGACGTCAAGTACAACTCGACGTCGGTGGCACTTCGAAAGAAATCCGTGCCGAGCACGGGCATCGCCGCGGTCGAGTACGTCGGCTGGCAATACATGTGTCCTATGCTGTCGCTTCGTTCAAACCACCCGTATTCGGCCGTCATCAACGCCGCCAAGATGCGATCCATGACCCCGTTAGACGAGTGAGTATGCTCGGGAGATGGAGGCAACTGTATCTCAGACACGTCGCTGGCGGCGGCGGCAGCGGCGGCCATGGCCCCGCGAGGGGACGATGCAGAGAGACCGCCAAAGTAGGCTTGGACAGCGGCTTGAACCGAGTCGTACTGGCGGCCCAAGCTCTCGACGGTCGTGCCAGCGAGTTGTCGACCCAATTGCGCATGCCGCAAGTACGTCCACACGATTTGATGGATGGCGTCCAGTGGCGCCGCCAGCGCAAAGCGAAGCGCGGCAAGCCTAGACGGAAACCGGGTGCCATCCGAGCTCACGTACGTCACGTAGCTGCCGCCGCTGGGATTCGGCTCGATGGACCAGCCTTCCGAGTCCTGCAGGATCGGCCACGACGCGTACAAGAGCGCTTGGCTTTCCGTGTAATGCGACACTTTTGCTTGCAAGTCGGCGGTGATGGCGGCCAATTCATCGGGCGTTGAAAACTCAAAAGACGTGGAGGCATTCGCGCAGTGCGCGAGCCATTCCATGGCATGCAACGGACACAGCGCGGCGGCAAATCGCGCGGCTTGCTGCATCGCAAGCTGGTACAGGCCTTCACACGAGACGGCGCACGCGTCCAACGTCCACGGGGCCACGGCGGCTTCGTCCAGCGGCAGCACCGCCAGCTGGTTCAGGTCCTGCATCGTATTGAAGCGGGCAAAGTAAAACAGCACGCGGTCGGTGGATGAATCGAAGCCTGGATGCAATAGCTGCAGCATCGTCACGTCCATCCCCCATGCTTTGGCGATGTCGATCGAGTTAAACACAACCACGGGCCACTTGATGCCGTCGCAAAAGCCGTCTGGTGTGAACGCGAGCTGGAGACTCACACCTGGAGGCAGCGACGAATCGAGTGGGATGGAGGAAAGGTCCTGGACGTAGTCGTCCTCGAATGCGATGTGGGTTGTTGCTGGTTGAGATGGTGCCGGCGCGGCGATGGTAGTAGACGGGTGCTCGACGGCGACAGCGGGGAGCGAGGAAGAAGATGGAGGGGATGGTTCCATGACCTTCGACGTCTTTGGGGGGTCGTTCGTGGTCGTGGTCGCTTGGTCGGCTTTGGAAACTGCCGACTTCTTGCCCTTTTTCGTCTTCGACTGTAGTCCACGCAGCCCTTCTTCCATTTTGACGAGGTACTTTCGCACGCTGCTGCTGGTATTGCCCTCCAATTTGATTTTCAACGTCCCTAGGGCGGATTCAATCACGTCCAATGCCGATTGGACCGTGACAGGTGGGGACGACTGAACGGCATGTGCTTGTCGCAACCTGTCTTCGAGCTTGGCCGCATGGGATTTCTTCCCCTTCTTCATGAGGCTTCCGATACTCACTTCGTCGTCTTCGTCCTCATGTGCACGATGATGAGCCGATGACACTCCTTTCGTCGAATGCCGTTCCTTGGACGTCGCCATCGTCGGACTGCCTGGCTACCTGGTATGGGTGGAGAAGTACCAGTTGGTCGATTTCAAAAAACGCAGGGTGATCCGGATAAGATCCGATATCCGGTACTAGTATACCTCAAACTTGGCGCCAATTCAAATTCAAATTTTCTGCAAGCCGCGAAGTCCTGGGCACGACATGACGCTGGAAGAAGCATGAGATGCATGGCACCCATCACCGTAGCTTCACGAAACGTCATGAGCACTCGGTCCCAATGAGTGTGTGAATACTCGGTTGCTTGGAGCAACTTGTTCGTCCAACCCAGGCACAGTACTTGGAGCAACCGAGCATCGGAGCAACTCATGCAGATCGCGTTCAGGCTTCGAACCCACCGGCAAAATGTGTACGTACAGTCAAATCTCCTACGATGATTTAATGACCCTTGAGTTATACGACTAGAAAATGGACGCTTGATGCGAAAGGTGTGGTTCAAGGCAACTTTGCTAAGTGAAACTTCACAAAACATGTACTTTTTGACAAGGTTATTCCAGAAACTGCGTGAACCACGATACTAATTCATCGGCACTGGGGCGGTCCGCGGGGTCAAAGGCCAGGCATCGTTGCGCGATCTCAATCATGGCTTGGGGGCAATTCTTGGAGAACGATGGCCGCAGTTCCCCGGACACGACCATCATGGAAATGCGCGCTTTGGCCATGGCGACGCTGACGCCGGCACTGGGTACGATCATCTTGAGATCGGAATACGGGACGATGCACAGGTCGATCTCGGACATAAGCACGCCGAACGAGTATATGTCTGCCTTTTTCGTGTACCGCACGCCCATGAGCACCTCGGGGGCGATCCACGGTACGGTACCAATCTCGGCCGTCATCGTTTGATCTTCCATAGTCTCTCGGCTCGTGCCAAAGTCTGTAAGCTTGGCCACGCCGCGGTCGCCGCCGAGCAAGACGTTTTTGGCCTTGAGGTCGCGATGGATGATGTTGATGTCCGGTGAGTGGAGGTATTGCAGCGCCTGCGACATGTCCAAGAGCACGGAAAACTTGGAAAACGGCACGTTCGGGTCGTTCAAGCCGGCGTGGAGCAGCGCTTTGTTGGCCGCCGCCGATGCAGTCGTGCTAGACAGCCACGACCGGCCGAAATCCACACGGAACGTTCCCCGCACGTTCCAGTCGACGCGGCGCTGCGTGCGATTCACCTCGAGGAGCGACCACAGGTCTCCGCCTCCCATGTACTCGTTGATCATGGACAAATTCATCAAATTCGTCCACGACATCCCGATAAACGACACGATCTTGGGGTGGTACAGCCGTGCGCTGACCCGGATCTCGTCCATAAACGCTTCGATCGCGTCCACGTTGTGCCCTTTCTCGGGTAGCATTTGCTTCATCGCGACCTGTGTCGGAGGTTTCCCGACCGTCCGCAGCGTCGCAATGTACACGATGCCGTAGCCCCCGCGCGCGACCACGGCGCCGCGCTCGATGTTGGTCGCGGGGATGCGAAACACTGCAAACGACGGGTCGTGCCGGATATCGTGGTGGATGTCGCACTGGTCCGTCGTCGCGGCGTTGTCACTGTCCACAAACTGCTTGTTTCCTTTGGTCATGACTTCGTTGTACCATTGGCACGCTTGGCGCTGTTGGAACTGCCGGTACGCGTAATACGCGCCGAGGATCACGACGACTCCGACCAAGACGCCCCCCACGAGCATAGACGAAGAGGAACCCTCTCCCCCTTGATTTCCATGGCCGCCGCCCCCCTTCCACGGCAGCATCCCGTCGGGGCCAGTGGGGGGGGCGGCGGTCGTGTTCCAAAACTTAGACCGGTTGTACTCGTTCTTCCCCGACTTGAAACTCCGCGGATCGTCCGGCACGATGCAAATGGGAAACGTATTCCACAGCAGCCGGACGCTCGTGTGCCCCGTGCATGTCGAGTTGGTCGCCGTCGTGTCCAATACAATACTGCAGTCCCCGGGGTATACCTCAGCTTCGCCACATGAAGCAGCGGTCGCCTTTTGTGGGTTTTGCAACGACGCGAGAATGTCAAACTGCGACTCGTTGGCGTAAAACGCCGTGATGGGGTTGCCCCCAAGGTACAGGAACCGCAACGTGGACGGGAAATTTGCCTTGAGTTCGTTGATGTGGTTGTTGGCGAGGTTTCTACGATGACACCTCAGAGTTGAGCAAATCAGGGGTAAACGTAATGCGCTTACAACGACGACAGGGCCGGTGGAAACGAAGTGTTGGCAATGGACGCGATGTTATTGTTGGCGAGAATCCTATTACAGTAAACCCCCGCCGCCCCGCTTGTGAAAAGGATATGAAGGTGGAGGACGGTTCTACAGTATGTACGAGATTGTACAAGTCATCGAGCATGGGGGGCCACGAGACCGAGCCAATGGACGACAGGTTGCAGTTGTGGGCGTGCCTATGAACGAGTGGAGTACATGCGATGATGTTTGGAAATGCGATGATGTTTGGAAAGACCATACAATGTCTGTAGGATGGGGGGGAACGTCGCCTTGTGTAGCACGAGGCTCGGGTTGTTGAAGAGGTACCTGCCCTCCATGAGTCAAAACGACTACTATACCGTTCAGTGTACGTACAATTGGCGAAGCGAGTCGGGGAAGACTGTTGTTTTCAACGACGACATGTTGTTGAAACTCAAATCCAAGTACTTGAGACCAGCGGCGGAGAGCGTGTTGAACGACACGACTTTGTTGTGGTGGACGCTCCTACCACACCAGAAAAAACAAAACGTCACCATCTCCAAATGTCCTCGTGGCACCGTACAACGTGGCCAACTGGAGAGGAAATTGCGTGGTGGACAAGTCCTTTATCGAGTTGAATGGCAAGTGCCTAGAGTACCACCCTCATGTGAGCCGTTTATCATTCAAAAGCTCCAGCAAATGTCCTCACAAGCTCGTAGCCTTGGTCGTAGCTTGGAAAGTGTTGGCCAGAGTGTCAATACCCAAGTTGGCCAAGATGCTATGGACGCGTGTATGAATTCATGATGATGATGGCATAGTTCGTACATGATATCTGCCCATGACGGCAAGCTCTCAACATGAGACACGGTGAACCCCGCGGCGCCCTTCAACTTGTGCACGAGGCCGTTTTGAGCTTGGTTTCGGATGTACGCGTCCAGTCCGCCGCGGTAAACCTTACCTGGAGACGGCGTCAACACGCACGCGCGGTCTGAGGTGGGGCTCAGGGGCGGATAGGTGACAGGGTAGGTGAGTTTCACGTCGTCGCAGGTCGCGCTGTACGTCGAGTACGGCCGCGTGAGGTCGGTGCGGGCAGAGGTGCCGATCACGGGCGCCCAGTTCACGTCTGCAAATACCCCCTCGGGGTACTCGATCGGTCGCTGGCCATACGCGGCCATGACACTTGCTTGGTGCTGACAAAAGTACAAATGCTATCGTGAATGGGTGATTGCTTTTCAAAACTAACTACAGTACCGGTGAAATCTCGCCCACTCGTTCCATTGTTACAGGTCATGCAATGCAGGGGAGAAATATCCATCCACATGCTAACTATCCAAGATGATGATTGGCGTGCTAATGCTGCAAGAGATGTGGCCATTATTACATCGTCGTGCTCTGCATAAAGTGTGAACTATGCCTTGCCTTGGAAGCCTCTTCTCATTTGCCATCACTGAAACATTAGAATTATATATAGCAAAATCACTCCTCAAAGAATTATATAACGTTACAGTATAGCAAAATCACTCTAATATTGATTGACAAGCTTGGTTGGCATGCATACATAGCGACCGTGACATGCACTCGTGGTTGTGTACTGTAGGGTGGTCCAGATAGATGGGAGAGGAGCTGCAGACAGTATTGCTCATGGATGGCATATCCCAAGTACTAGGTGGTGTGTAGTCATAGAATGTGTCGCTTCGACACTCCGAGATCCCATGTTCCCTCCCCAATCAAACTAGTTGGTGGCATGTCACTATAGAAAGGGAATTCAGGTCTGATTTAATATAAATGAATTAACAACGTTGTTAAACCCAGGATTTCAAAATACCCAAAGATCGCAAAACAACGTTTCAACCCAATGCCCGAGGACGACCCTACCCTAGGACCACGCTTGCATGATCCGGCAATGCTCGTAGGTACAGTCGCAAGTGTGGCCGTGGCATACTACGCGTCGCCGTTCCTCCACGGACCATGGGAGTTCATTGCGTCATGGGATGACTCGATCAACTTTCTCGACAACACCATGATCCAGCAGCCGCTCTCGATATCTTCCATCGTGTCTATGTTCACCACCGTCAAGATCAACGTATACGAACCCTTGTCGTGGCTGCTCAAGGCGCTAGTTCACAGTGTGTGGGGCATGGATCCGTTCGCGGTGCGCATCGTGACGTTGGTCCTCCACTGGGTCAATTGCTTGGTGTTGTATGCCACGTCGGCGCGGCTGCTGCGACAGTTGGGCCAGCCCCATCCGCTCGGATGCTTCATCGGCACGCTTCTGTACGCCGTGCATCCGATTCACGTCGAAGTCGTGGGGTGGCCGTCCGCCCAGCCATATGCCTTGGCCATGCTGTTCACCCTCCTTTGCTTTTACACGCACCTGCATGCATTGGAATGCACCAGTCCTCATCACCGCCGCTTCTTTTCCATCTTGTCTATGGGTATGCCACGCGATACATCACGTCTATATGCGATATCGTTCCAGCGACGACACCTCCAGCCGTCTTGTAGGGCTGTACGTGTGCAGTGTCATGAGCAAAAGCGCGGCCATCCTCGTTCCGGTTGGCATCGTTGCCACGGATATTGTCCTCTCGACACCACCCCAGCCATGTTCATGGAATCGTCGTGCAACTACCCTAGCGCTTCTTCGATATGCCATCTCCAAAGCTGGATATGGCGTGAGCATGCTAGGTCTGGCATGTATGACGGCGGCAGCAAATGCCGATGGCGCGATGGTCGATACGGACATCCTCCATCTTTCAATGACCCAGCGCTGTGTGAAAGCGGTCGTCGTGCTGCTGTGGCCCGTTCGCAAGTTGCTGTGGCCTACGCCCCTTCGTTACCACTACCAACTGCCGTCGACCTTGCATGCCTCTTGGATCGATAGTCCACTGTGGCTTTTATCGGCCACGGCCACTGCTGGCATCACAACCTGTACGACCTCGTCGTCGTCGTTGTGTTTAGATATAGACTTTGTATTCTACACTCGTCCGAATACTATGTACTACGTAGTACACGTTAGGGTGTATCGTTCGAGCTCGAAGAACCCACTCCGTTGCCGCCCTTGCCGCGTGGACGTTTTACCTTGCCATGCTACTGCCCGTCTCTGGCCTTGTCCAGCATGGCCTGGTGGTGCTAGCAGCAGATCGGTACGTGTATTTCCCAGCTATAGTGGTCGTGCCAGTCGTTGGCCAGCTGTTCACATACATCGACACCATGTGCTACCCATGGAATCGAACGCTGGCCGTGGTCTCGCTGTGCGCCGTCGCACTGTGCCTCGCACATGTGGCGACGCTCCAGCTCGAGTCATGGCGCACGGCTGAAGCAGTGTTCCGACACGGATTAAAGTACGTGTTCAATGTGTACATATTATATTTCCTCAAGCCTGTTATTGTCCTTTTACCCAGAATCGTTTGACTGACTTTTGTGCTAAATCGTCAAATCTATCGATTGTTTGCTATTGTAAGCTTATATAAAAAGGTGTCCTGTGGTGATTTATATCACACTAATTGAAGTTTCACACTAATTTAATACTATTTTGACGGTGATGATGGTTTCGTGCAATCTGATTGGTTCAATTCTTCTGTCGGTGATTCTTGTATACATTTATTCGGTTGTGTCGATTCATTGCTCCAGGTTAGAATAAACACAAATATATGCAAAAATCGTACGATGACACACTCTAATTCGATATTGCATTGGTCGAAAAGTGGATAGTTTGATTGGCTACTTGATTCGTGTTCTGGTTTTTGATTGGTTGATAGATTGTGCGCGCATTTAACTTTTACCCCACTCCAATTACGAATTGACTTTTTTATAATATATAAAAATACACTCGTTCAAGACTAATAAAATGAATTACGCTCCCTATAAACTGAACTGGAGAGATAGGTCCGACCCTACAGATTGGCGGATTTTGGATCAATTGCAAGAGCTTTTACTGGAAACTCGCCCTGCCGAAGCCACGTTATACCTCCAGCAAACCCTTCGATACAGTCCTCGCCATGGTACGTACGTACATATATACTAGTAATCATACTATTCCTAGTATTGAATCATCCTATTGAATCATCTGTATTGGTAGCAAAATATATTATACTTCGAAAAAAAATATATATATAGTCTTGTGCAATCGCTACAAACTTCCAACATTCGTTTGTGGAATCGCGCTGGAATTTCTGATTGGCTGAATATACTTGTACGAGCCAATCGTAGTATACACAAATTGATGAATCAGCCAATAGAAAAGTCGATACGTGATCCCTCGTTTGGAGATTTGGATCGAATAAATTCACTATTTTTGACTCGATATTCCACTAACGGTACTATTCCCATGTACTCGGAGTATGATGCTTCGACGTAATTTCGCACGAGTCGTATTACATTTGTCCGATACCAATATATATTATGGATGTATATATAAACATATATATATGGGTAGGACTCAAAGCCCAGCTCCAGATTGCAAAGTGTCATATGCTCCTCGGTCAGTCCACCGAAGCTTGCGCTATCTACGAATCCCTCCATGAACAATACCCGACATACGCACATGTGCTCAACAACATGGGCATCTGCCACTGGAAGCAAGGAAGGCTGCGGGCCGCCCGCGACTTGTTCGTCCGGGCGGCGGCCAACGGCACCGGCCTCACGCGCGGGGACCAGTCGCCACAGACCAACATCATCCTCGTGGATGCATGGGACCCCAGGACTCCCGTCGTTGCTCGCATCATGTGGTAAAATGATGAAAGCCACCCCACATGACAAGTATTTTGTTTCGTATGCAGTTAAATACTGTGAAAATGACCCTAACCTTCACTACAACCGCACCGCGACATTTGATTGGCTAGTTACCAAAGAATCTACATGGAAAATAGAAATAGTATTTTAGCCAATCAGAGACCAGACATTTTCATAATATCCAATCCCATACGGCGGGTGAGGTAGTACGCGATTCGATTGGGCGGGATCCGAAAATTCGTACAAAAAAATAATTTCATAATTATTGTGCTTCCGAGTGAAATTTCGTGTGGTGGCGTGGTTTCTCGTTGGAATTTAAATCGATTTGATTGGCTACCTCAGAAGAGCTCAACAATATTTGCCAATCAAAACCTTCTCAATGAAATTCAACCAATCAGATCGATTGTGGATCGGTTTGGTTGGCGCGATTCGATTGCACCCCCTCCCCAAATTTGTATCAAATCGACAATAAAAAATAGCATTATTTTTTGATTTCATAACGGGAAAAACGGGACTCGAACCCGCGACCTTTAGCTTGACAAGCTAAAACTCGTAACGAACTGATACCAAATCTACAATAATTGTTTTTTTTTTACTTTGAATTTATTGATTTCCAGATACGATTCAAATAATTTGGAGTTTGGTTGGCGAACGAAGACGACGATATGAATCCTACCCTTGTGTATACTATTACTACAGTACTGTAGGATCTCGTGATTCACGGCCTATGTTTGTGGGTGATATTTCAATTATCAATCCCTGTAAATCTATATGTTATTCCTACGAAAATAGTATTGTTTTGAGATGCAATACAATGTTTAAAGCAATGACGTGGCATCTGCATCAGCCGCTATAGCGCCCCACAAGGTGGGCTGGCGGCACCGCGTCCATGATCGTGGGGTTTTCGGCCAAGTACGATTGGATGGTCGTGGTGCGGTCGCCCAAATACGTGTTTTGGACAAAATCGTCGTAAATATCCTAAAAATATATCCAAATATGGACGAAAAACATGAAAACATGGCCCAAAGCACCTACTTCGCCTAGCTTTTGCACGGCCAGGATACAGTGTCGCAGGTACACCTAAAGCAATCACTTTAGTTAGCAGAAGCATGGTAGTGACTTACGCGGCAAGGCAGGATGCCACTGGAGGCATCGTAGCCCCAAATCGTGTCCAGGCCGTACGTTCTGTACAGCTTGTCAAACGTAGATTGGCCACTACAATGAATGGGTGGTTGAGATGAACTCCCTCATGATACGAACATTGGAGTACGCACGAACGCACCGCTTGGCAATGTAATCCGCGTCGTTCCATCGACAGCACATCAGACCTTTGGACACCCTGCCATATTTGGCTTCGTGGAACTCGACCTCCTCAATCGAAAACTCGTCTTCGCGGTCGTAAAAGTCAGGTAATTGCGACGTTGGGATGTCGAAGGCGCTGACGGCAAACGAGGTACCGGGGCTAACCTCTGCCGACAAACTAGCCATCTCCTACACATGGCACATTCCTGTGAGTGCCGAAGAAGCGTGGAAGCAAATGAATGCCACCAGGGTCTCCTTGATAGCGATGCCACGTTGAAAGAAGATGGACGCCGGATGCGCGAACACGCGGCGGTAGTTATGCACGCGTCCCAGGCGGAAGTTCTTGACGTGGTGGCCGAAGGTTGACCGCGCTGATGTCTCAGACAGCAGCGAGCCGTATCCGATGATCGTCGTCGTCGCCATGATGTTTACAAGTTTTGAGTGCCATCGCAGGGGAACTATTTGATTGGTTTATTTACAGCCAATTAAGACTCGTATATTTAGAATAAAGCGTTCGGATTGGTTTACACTCTCCAATCAAACTGTAGATAATGCTGGAGTTTTGATTGGCGGATTGATTATAAATCGACGATCGAGCTGAATATGGTGTTTGCGCCACCTCCTGCGGCGCTAAGCCGACGTGTGGTCGTTACGGGCCTAGGTGCTGTGACGCCTTTGGGTGTCGGCCTTGAAGCAACATGGAACCGTTTGATCCATGGGGACTGTGGGGTCTCTGCGATCACATCCTTCGACACGCATGGGTTGGAGTGCAAAGTGGGCGGCCAAGTTCCTGACTCGTTCAACGCCCTCGACCACATCAACCCGCGTGAAGCTCGAAGCCAAGACGTGCGGTTCATCTCGTTTGCCATTGCTGCGGCCAACGAAGCCATCCGGGATGCCAATTGGACGCCCACGACGGAGTCACAGAAGGAGCGCGCGGGGGTTGCCATTGGTGCGGGCATCGGGAACCTGCAAGAGATCGTCGACACTGGCTCGCTCATCCAGCAGCAAAAGTTCCGACGCGTGTCGCCCTTCTTCGTGCCTCGCATCCTGATCAACTTGGCGGCAGGACATGTGAGCATGATGCATGGTCTCAAGGTACCGTCCATATACCTCGTACTCATGCCAACGTATCTGTTAAGTTACCGTTCCGCTGTAGGGCCCCAATCATGCATGCACGACGGCATGTGCTACCGGCAGCCACAGCATTGGCGATGCCTACCGGTTCATTCGAAACGGAGGTACATATATCACAGTAGTTTATAACACAGCCCCGTTGTGAATATGGCTGTAGATGCCGACGTGATGGTGGCCGGCGGGTCCGAAGCCAGCTTGAACTCGTTATCCTTTTGTGGGTTTCTTCGAGCCAAAGCGTTGGCGACCAAGGTTATACATGTCTTGCAATACAATATTTATATATGGTGACACGAGTGTAGTTTAACGAGTCGCCGGCTGAAGCATCGCGGCCGTTCGACCAACATCGCGACGGGTTTGTCATGGGCGAAGGCGCGGGTGTGGTCGTGCTCGAGGTATGACTACTACTGTGAACTTACCGGAGGCTAACACAATCAGGATTACGACCACGCCAAAGCACGAGGGGCGAAGATCTATGGCGAAGTCCGCGGCTATGGCCTCAGCGGCGACGCGCACCACTTGACCGCGCCCCACGAATCTGGAGACGGCGCATTTCGGTAGGGCGCTGCTAGTGTTGTAACAGAGGTACTTTAGCACACGATTGATTGTCGTGCTATAGCGCCATGCAAGCCGCGCTTGGCCAATCCGGCCTTGACATTACCGAGATTGACTACATCAACGCCCACGCTACATCCACACCCCTCGGCGACGCTGCGGAAAACCGAGCGATCAAGCGCTTGTTTGGTAAACTACCGCAACACAGAACACTAGACATGACTCATATCTCGTTGTAGGGGACCACGCGTCCAACTTGCGCGTGTCCTCCACCAAGGTATGTATATGTATCTATATATATATATATATATGACAACCGTTATAAGAGTTTATATATATATATGTTTGTGCTAATTCGCCAAAATATCATGTTTAATCAATGTTTTTGTGCTAAAATTTGTCTGTAGAAGTCGTGGAGTTTCGAATCACACGAATTTAGGTCTCACACTAATTCGAGATTGATATGATTTTTCGGCAATGTGATTGGCTGCTCAATATTTCCGTCGATGCTTCTACTGTACCCTTTTGATTGTCGTGGTCGATTCATTCTCCATGTCGCTCCAGTTTAAAATAAACCCAACAATATATAGATATCATATATATATTGTATTATATCGCGAAACCATGGAAAGATGAATATTTTTTTTACATATATTTGTTTGTCATTCTAGGGCGCGGTGGGGCATTTGCTGGGGGCGGCGGGGGCCGTGGAAGCCATCTTTGCACTTAAAGCACTTCACGAGGTAGGATCATATGCTGTGAAATATGTTGCTTTGGACGAATATGCTAATGTTTTTGCCTTTTAAATTGGTATTGAATCATGAAGTTGGTAGAACATTGCGCCGCCGACACTCAACCTGACGAGCCAAACCGCCGAGTTCGACTTGAATTACGTGGCGAACGTCGCGCAGACGGCGCCCATCCGAGCGGTGCTGTCCAATTCATTTGGATTTGGCGGAACCAATTCAAGTTTGTGCTTTGCTACCCTCGATTAACGTCATAACATATACTATGATGTGAGCCAATCATTTTGCTTCATGTTATTAGCCAATCAAACGGCCATGTTCAATTTGTTGCACAATAATAACAACGAAAAATCATCATCCATTCTATGGGTGATTCGTTCGTATGAGAACTGTGGCATCGGAACTCGGTTTACTCCGAGTATTGTCGATTTGATACAAATTTGGGGAGGGGGTGCAATCGAAAACCGATCCACAATCGATCTGATTGGTTGAATTTCATTGAGAAGGTTTTGATTGGCGAATAATTCTGAGCTCATCTGAAGTAGCCAATCAAATCGATTTAAATTCCAACGAGAAACCACGAAATGTCACTCGAAAGCACAATAGTATATAACGTTATGCTATTTTTCGAATGCTGCATACAGTACTACCGGTACAGTACTAGTCGTACAGAGCGAGACACTTTGCAATCGTCATAGTCACTTCAATATGAGCTTCTGATTGGTCAAATACTCGATATTTTAGGCGAGTATGCCACCATGGATAGCCTGTCATGAACATATCTTTGGGTATAAACATCCAAACGTATACACAGCTACAACTCACTCATTAAGCAATCAACCGTTTTAGCCAATCAAATTGCAACCTTCATTCTTTGTAGCCAATCATACCCCTTTGCTCGATTGATGTCATAAGAGGCAAATTTGAGTACTGAAAAGCACAATGGAGTTGTTCTAGGTTATTAAGCTTGTATTAACCTGCAGCCGAGATGCTACTTCTTCACATGGCGGGCATACCAGACCGTGAATCCAATGGCCGACGACAACACGGCTCCAACAGACACACTCACGAGGGTAACGAACTCGCGCGGGTCGCTGCAGAACACGCTCACGAGCAGTACCGCAATGTAAAACAGCTTGGACGTGGCATTTTGCATGGCGTTGATCGAGCCTACACCACCCCCCCATCACATCATATCACACCATATCGCATACTATGTATTCACGAGACAGATATCCCCCCCCCATACAGTATCACATGACGAATCATATCTTTATCCATTGTACCTCGACGGTCAGCTTCGACCCATTCCTGCATGATTTGCGTTTCCCCCAAGTCGCACGACCACAGCCACATGCGCGAGAAGAGCACCGCGACCATCATAATGTAATCGGACACAGAGGACTCGCCATACCAGACACAGGCCACCCACACGGGCACGAGGGTGGCCCAGAAGCACCAGACGCTCCACACGCTCACACGTTCAATCGAGCCAAGACATGCCAACAGCACTGGAAAGAGCAGCGTCCCAAGAAACCCAAAGAGACCGCCGAGGCCCGAACTCAACCCTGCCTCCATCTTAGGTCAATCCAGATGGAATGCAGCATAAATAACAAGCAGAGGATGCACGTACGTACCGAGGAGGGAAAGGGGAACGCCCCGCCACTGCAGATACGCAGAGTTGAGCCCGTCCCCAGTCAGCACGGTCATGTACAACGCACAGAAGGAAAAACTCGCCAGAAATGTGGGGTGGTTAAAGTATTCGGTCCACGACGCAAAGTACTGTGTGAAGTTCAGCGTCGGTTTCTTCTTGAGCTGGTTGGGCTGGTCGTGCAACGCTGGCACAAAGTGGTACGTGTCGACGCGCATGCAGTACTCCAGCGGAGCCGCGAGGAGGTTCCATACCCCAACCACCGCCGCCCCTACATAGTTCATCAACCAATTGTCAATATCTATCGACGACTATTGTATGGTGGTATATAGGGGTCTACAAGCAACAAGGGGGGACGGGCTACGAATAGGGGGACGAGGATGGGGGATGGGGGACCTACCAGTGGCCGCGCGGGTCATGGGGGCGTCGCCCGCAAAGTCCATGATCAACCCAAACGCGACGGGGGATGCCAGTTTGCAGATGAGGTCGATGCGGCGGAGAGAGGCGTTCCAGTCCCCCAGAGGCACGCCCGTCTCCCGAGCCACCACGACCACCCAATCCTGCTGGATCGACAGCGTCTGCGCGTCCGTGTATGCCTGACCTACCGCCCCCGCCACGACTGTCACCCCAAAGAGACCGATCATCGGCCACGACCAGTGCACGCCCGGAGTGGTTCTACAGGCCACCACAGTCAGAAGGATGTGATAGGGTTTTGTGTTTGTGTACGTGGCAGGCTCGGACGACAGCACGTATAAGATGGAGCCGAGGGCGATGGTGCTGGCTATGATACATCCGTTTTCGATCAAGATGGACACGCGCATCACACGCAGACGGTTCGTGTGGTCTATCCACGCCCCCACCACGGGCACTGTCGCCACCCCCACAATGTACACGACCTAGTAGGTACTAGTTCTTAGCTAGTAGTACTAGTACAAGCCAAGTGGAATGTAATCGCATAGGTTGTACCAATGAAAACAAGGCGCTGGGAAGCAACGTGTCGACAAAGATCTCCATGAAAAGCAGCGGAATCGCAAACTGCCACATGCGGTCGCCCTAGCCAAACAATTTATCGCCAATCTGACCAGCAGGATGCCATAGAACTGTATCATGAATGCAATATATATGTATTCGTACCCAAGACGACATAAAGTGACTAGCGTACATGTACACTGGAATACGCGCCGCCGCGTCGGACACGGACGTGGACCTGTGTTGGGTCGTTATAACGAGGAAAAGACATGGTTGTTCGACGTACGGCACGAGGGAGGTCAGCTCGTCGGGCTTTGATTTCGAGCTTGAGTGGCTGCGGCGTCGGCTATCGATGAAAGCGGCGACCCAGATGGCCACGACAGGAACCAACGAAGCGACCGCGACGATCGCCATGGGAATCACATACGCACCTTCGACGGGGCATTTATTGGGATATCCCACACAACCTGATGCATCATACAACCGTCAATAAGGACACAGTTGAAGCGGCGGATGAGTGCCGCACCAGCTCCGACGGCGCAAAGGACAAGGCAACCCGCGCCAACCACCACCGATGCCACCACCGTTCGATCCATGTTGAAGAAAAATAGAAGTTGTCAATAATAATGATGGAAATATATCGATGGCTTTTAATTGAGCCAATCAGCACAACGGATAATCTGACAGCCAATCACAGGCAAGCGTTGAACGTCAATAGGTACAATTCCCTCATAATAGTAGTCCCACTGTTGATTTTCTCAATAACACTGCAATTTGAGTGTTTATATGGGACTTTGTATACTCATACTAGGTCACCTCTTGCGAGGGGTTAAGCGCATCGCAGTAGTTAGCGAGAGCTAACCACTGGTGATGCAGTAAACCCTGGGGATTTCGCATCGTATGTACTCATGGGGGGTAGGACGGAGTCTCAAGTTACGGGCTAAAACGTGTATCCGGGCCCTCATGACACAGTATTTCGGGTCAAAACAACAATGGTACTGCTTTATAACGAGGGAATTCTTCGACGTCGAAGTGTTCAGATGAAGTACTCTGCGCTGTACTCAATTGAGTACGCACATAAATCGCCAGAGAAGGCACTGGAGTTTGGAGCAATAGCCATTCATTTGGAGTCATGTTTTTACCCCCCCCCGCTTGACTGTTTTGCATGTTGAACTGGCCTCAAAGTGAAATACTGCACTGTATACAATAATTCTCGGAATGAAGATGATCTGGTTGGATGGTGGCCAAGCACACTTGTTGTAACGGTCACCGTTACGTTATGACGTGGCGCCACACCAACACGGTTCAGCGAGTGTACACGAATTGTACAGTGTTCATACACTGCTGTACTTACTACTGTTAACACAACATTACACTTGTACACTTGGCGAGCACACACTTGTTGTTTTAACCACACAAATTGGGCTGTCGATGTCACGGCCAACTTGTGACTGGTAATCAAACCTGACGATCCATAGGTTTGAGTCCGTACTGTAAGCTTATGCAACCAAGGCCAGGACAGCCTTGAGGAGTACTTCTTGGCCGGCACCTCCATAGGTCACAATTCACTGCACAAATGCATCTTCATACACTTTGGATCCCCAAACCACTACTATTAAGGAGTACTACTACGTAGTACTAATTAACGTTAGGTACGTCAACAACGAGGTCGTACTACTCGCTCAACAAACTACCTTCCCTCAAGCTCTCAAGATGAAGGACGTCATGATGTATCCTTCTCCAACCATGACGTTCTTGTTAACTGTTAACGATGGCGGCAGTACCACACGGAAAAGCCAGTGGCCGCGACGGTCGTGGCCACCACGGACACGAGAACCAACGTTCGAAACGAGTGAGGGTCGGCGAACACGACGCCTAATAGAAGAAGCGCCACGTAGAAACCCTTGTTGGCCGTGTGCTGCATCGCATTAATCATGCCTCGCTGGTGGGGCTGCACCCACTCTTGCATGATCTGGGTCTCGGCTAAAGTCGTCGTCCAGAGCCAGAACTGTGACGTGGCAATCACGATCATGAGCACGACATTGTCGGCACCCGGCCACCATACGACACACAAAGCGGGGGTCAAGAACGCTGCGTATAGCCACACCGAGGCCACAGCGACCGTTTCAGCATACTCCCATCGCTGCAGCAGCCACGGATACACTACCGACGCCATCACGCCACAGTACGCGCCGCTGCCCATACTCCACCCTGCGTTTTCATTAGACAACAAACGCGAAATCGATAAGACGATGATGAGAAGGAGGAGGCTAAGAACGAACCAACGGTCGCGGCGGACGTGCCGTGCCATAACAGGTACGCCGTGCTGAGTGCGTTCTCTTTGAGAACGGTCAGGTAAAGCAAGCAAAACGATAAGCTGACGAGGGCTGTCGGGTGGTGCAAGTAGAGTTTCCACATAGCAGTTGTGGAAGAACGAGTTTGAGGGGGTTGTGCGTGTCGTTGGCGGTGGGTTTTCTTGTTGCCGAGCGACGGGCAGAGGTCGTACAGGTCGTGGCCTGTGGCCAACACGAGCGGCGCGAGCAGGAGGTTCCACCCTGCGACACTGGCCACGAGCACAAACACTTGACCTGTATATGAGATGACGTTTTGCAGCACATCCATTTGGAAGGCAAACGCCATGGGCGACAGAATTCGAGTTGCCATGTCGATGCGAAGTAGCGCAGTGTTCCACGACGCCAGCGACGTGTCCGTGGCGGTGGCTAGCTCGATGACCCAGTCCTTTTCTAGGGCCAACGTTTGCATATCGTTGAACATTTGGCCCACGGCACTCGCGACAACGGCAACGGCAACCGCGGTGTACAGAGGCCACGGAGTGCCAGCAAAGTTCAAGCTCGACGCGAAGATGGGCGCGAATTGGACAGTGGCGTCGGTAGTAGTATTGGCTACTGGGTTAGAGGGGGCTATGTCGTTGGGGTTAGGGTGGAGGACGGTAGCCGCGACGAGTGCGGTGGCACTGACCACCATCATGCTGGTCATCCCGACGATGCCAGTACGAAGGACATGCCATCGATTCGTTCGATCGACAAATGCGCCCACATGCGGCATGGTCACGATGAGAAAGATGTACACGACGAGCTGAAACAGGACGTTCGGTAGCAGTGTCGTGGGAAAGAACCGGGTGAGCAACAGAGGCACGGCAAACTGCCACATGCGGTCGCCCTAGCCAAATGACGTTAGCAGTGACGTTGTCGTGAGATCTGATGTGGGATCGGACAAACCCAAGCAGTGGCAAAGTGACTCGCGTACAGATAGATATAAATCCGTGGAGAGATTGCTGCAGCCGACGAACGGCCACCGGACGGCGACGACGACCTGCACAAGTCGAGCGCTTGACGACGTATGATGGTACCATGTGATGTGTGTACCCGAGAAGTGGCTGCGTTTCCTCTGAACGGCTGTCCATAACGTACGCGGACAAACACCCGACGATCGGAAGCAACGTACCGAACCCAACGCCGGCGAGGATGGCTCCGATGGCGGAGGTTTGTGCAGGGCACATCGCTGCATGTGCATGGCAGACTGTGCCACGACGCAATATGTCGTTAGAAGATCAAACGAGACGAGTGGCATCATACCCAGTCCATACGTGCCCAACAGGATGCAGATGATTCCTAGGACGATGGATGTGGCCGCCGTCCGATCAAGCGCCGGCAGTCGCAACATCGCGATCTTTCCAACGTGAAAATGCTGACGGTTGATTGGTCAAGATTGAATATTCCTTGCAATAAGATTGGCTGATTCCTGGAGGAATCTCCAATGGCATCTTGCACCCACTGCACTAGTATCAAGCCAAGTAAGCCCATGGAATCTCGACGGCATCGGCGGCAGGTCGTTCGTCCATTGACAATGCTAAGCGAGGAGCTGGAGAAGATGGTGCTATCGTACGTCCCACCCCTTCCGAACTACGTGACGTGGCAGCTTGTGTGCCGTCGGTGGCGTGCCATGCTCCTCAGCCTTCCTGCATTCGACGTCAACTTCGACCTCGTACGGCCGGTCGACAACGGCACGCGATATCTGACGCTTCTTCAACGGTACGCCCTTCGTCTCGAAGCTGCCGACATCACGAGGGTTGATGCAGGTGGCCAATGCTCCGATCCGTGACCATGACGCGTGACATTTTCGTGTCCAACGAACTCACATGGCAGCTCGGGCTATCGCAGCTGGCCCATCTACAACACGTCTCGCTTCGCCATACCCACACCAAAGTGTTGCAAGAGCTCTTTAAGGCATGCCACAGCCTTCGAGTAAGCGTTGTCCCTCTGGCATGTGGCTATTCTGTGCTACTAGACTGTGTCCGTGCTTGGTTGTTCTGACGCGCGACTACCGACTGTGAAGACCAGCCTCCCGTTCCTGCAAAAACTCGAGCTACAAGCCGCCTCCCTCGCAAACAACTCTTCCATCGTGTCCATCCTCCGAAACGCCCCGCAGCTCACCCATCTGGTTGTCTCTGGTACCTCGTCCCAACCATTCATTCTTGACCAAACGTCTCTGTGTAGCCGCCAATGACGTGACATCGCAAGTGCTGGCGCAGCTGGCCGCTTCCTGTCCACTCATTCATCAAGTCGTGCTCAAGTACGTGGTCAACAGTATCTCACACATTTCGTCGTATATCTATCTATCTATTCATGGATATATATATGTAATATATACATGCATGGTTATTACCATACAAAATCCACTATTGGAGGTTGCACCTATAATATGTTTTGAATGCTCGTTATGAAGAAGATGTACTGTGCATTATTCGCTAATTTAAAGTTCGCGTGGTTTGTCTAACCAAGATTGAATCATCACGGTGGAGTTCTAATTGGTTGAAAACATACTTGTCCTTCTGTAAGAGCCAATCAAATCCACTCAAAACTAGATTAGCCAATACTAGCGTCGATTCATGATTCGATTATTCGGCGGCGACATTCGACAGGGTCTGGAGATCTGTACCGAATCCACTATAATTCACAGTGTATTTCGTGGTGTACAAAGTCTTATAGAAGTGACACTAATATCATATGATTCTTCCCTTGATATTGCAATACACTTACCTAGTCAATGTGGACTCATGGTGGCATCCCAAGTTGATACCTTCGTACGCACCTTTCACGCCCAACTCACGTGGTTGGATCTGTCACATTCGCGCGATCTCAAGACGTTTTGCATTGTATGTATGCTCTATTCCTATTCCTCCTTCACACTAACCATGATATTGTATATATATATATATAGAACGACGAACACTCGCTGGTTTTCGACAAGCTCCAAGTATTAGTAGTCGACAATACGCTTATTCGAGACAGTGTGCTGCAGACCGCTCGATGCCCCCACCTCGACGTGTTATCAATCCAAGTACATATTGTTGTTATAATCAAGGCGGTGTTACATAACATGTTAGAACTGCCGGTGCATCACGGATGCCGGGGTCGTGTCCTTTGCCGTGGCGAATGCAGGGGCCCCGCTTACGGTATTCGAAGCCAAGGTGAGGCTAATATGAATGAAACGTGGGGAAGAACTTTTTTTGATGTACCCTCGTGTAAATATCAGTACAATAATCGGTGCAGTACATACATTGAAACAATCCTACGAGGATGATTAGTATTTATAACAATCATAACACTCGTGAACCATGACTTGATCGTGTGCCTTGTTAGAATACAGCCATCACCGATGTTAGCATCAACGCCTTGGCTCAATCGATGCCCCTGCTGACGCATGTAGGCGTCGAGTCATGCCGCGGAGTGTCCCGGGCCGTCCGTCAGCGGTGTGCGCTGCAGTGTCACACCCACGCCATGAGCTACGAGCGGGTGCTGGTAGCCACGAATGCATCAGCGTACCGCAAGGACAATGTCGGGGTCGACTTCGCCGCCAAGCCCATCAAGAAGACATCTGCAGGTTTATTGCCATATGGCCTCGATGAAGATTACAACCCGAGAGATCACCACCAAGAGTTTGAAGAGGATGACACTGACGCGAGCCAACGACGGGGACGCAACGCGCCTGGTAGCCGACCTGCCACACCGAGGCGAAACACTAGGCGTTAGTTAACTCAAGAGACTTCAAGAGAACTTGGAACTACCCTCTCAGGGGTGTATAGCTATGTACCGGCAGTACTGTATGTGTGCCCATCCAGCAGCTGCAGCACGCAATGCAGCCGTTCACTCCCGTGTTGGGACGAACCAGACCAAGCAAACGACGGTTTCAGATTTGAGCGCGTTTCATTGGCGCAAATGCACCAATGAAATCGCAGTGTTTGAATTCCGCGGCGAAATGGATCCCCCGTGGTGTGCATTATTTGAACGATGATGCTGCCAGACTCGTTGTTTCGCGCACTGAGCGTCCTCACGACAGGCTACGCCATGTACTACATCAACATATCTGTGCCCCTGTGGGTTGTTTGCGTCCCTTATGGGGCTGCAATGTGGTGCTGGTGGGTGCTTCGCCACGACAGCGACTGGCAGTTTTCCATCGAAATCGCACAGCCGTTGCACGTGGCGCCGCCCAGCTTTGTGCCGCAACGCGCGGTCGACTGGTCGCCATATCGTGCTCGACTGCAGGCTAGCCCAGACCAAGCCTTGACCGTGTCCACGCGTCGTTGGGCGTACACCGTATTGATCCAAAGTTTGGAATGGCTGTCCGTCGATGTTCATAGCATTCTCGCGAAATGGATCAAAAAAGTGATCCAAGATATCATGACTGCGCTGGCATTGCTTGTCTTAGCCTACGCCGGTGTCTCGCCCAAAGTGCTGCTGTTCCTGGAATTCGCGGTCTCGGATAGCCCCTGCACAAGAATGATCGTCCTTACTCTGAGCGTGATCAGCGGCAACTAGCTCTGCGTTTACTTTCAACCACCGACTCAACTCTTCAGTATGCACCCTCGCCCCGTAGATTGGCTAGAGGACGCTATGAAGTAATCAACTATTAATAGTTAGCTGTTGAACGAATAAAATTTCTTCAAACCAATAATGGCGACTGTGAACAAAGTTTTGACGCATAGCACCAACTAACCGATCTACGAAGCGCATTCAACGCTTAACGTGGACACGACGAGTACCAAAGTTCATTTTGCTAATGTTATTCAAACATATACTTCAACTTCAGTTGTGGTGACATCGTAAAAGCGGGTTAATTATTGTCGATTTGATACAAATTTGGGGAGGGGGTGCAATCGAATCGCGCCAACCAAACCGATCCACAATCGATCTGATTGGTTGAATTTCATTGAGAAGGTTTTGATTGGTTAATAATTTTGAGCTCATCTGAAGTAGCCAATCAAATCGATTTAAATTCCAACGAAAAACCACACCACAACAAGAAATTTCATTCGAAAGCACAATACAATAATTCCCTAATTAAAACAGCCCCAAGGCCCAAGTATGTACAAGGGTGGCAAAAGTCCACTGACCGGTAACTTATTCGATCGTGCTGTTGGTGTCGTGCGTGCGCTACTTACTATATAGGTTACATCATGGATTGTTATGGCTATCTTTCTGTCGACCAGTCCTGCCATCACATTGCACTTGGCAACGGCAAGGTGGACAGGACTTAAGACGAAGTCGTGTGTCCTGTTGTCAAGACCAAAAAGGGTTCAACCTTGTCCATATAAACTCTAACCTCAGGTTGTACCCTCGTGATGTACTTTAGAGTGCGTAACTTTACCAATAATTCATCGTTGCATTTGCAGTGAACGACACAACGACCATCGCGCCAAACGTCATCGTGACATTGCCAAAGGTGATCATCACATGCGTACGTAGAGCTATGTAACACAAGCAGCTGGGTGAATATGTACAATGTAATCGTTCTTGAGCTTTCTAAGTTTCCCTTCTTGGTTCTCAATCACTACAGCTCGCAAGCTGCCACGCAACCTCGTACTACGTACCGTACCCGGAACCTTCAAGAAGTACTATTAGTTTCTGCGGTTGCTCCATATCATCTAGATGGACAGGATGTCGTGAGTTTCCTGCGCATGTTCACCGAGCGTATGATCTTGCAGCCAACGCCCCCTTTGGCATCCTTTCATTTTATTCACAACAGCACCAATTTTTTCCGGATAATACTGTTATTCATAACCGTCGTATCTGAAATTAGTGTAATTTGTGAGCCAATTAAAAGGCCGGAGTCGGTAATCCGTCGCTATGATTGGTGGAATCAAACTGGCGGCACACAGTAAAAAATGCCCATTTTTCGTTTTCCCCCTCGGTCCATATGTTGAAGCCTGAAGAAAATAGTGTGCCAGGAGCAGCGGTTGTCCCGACAGTGGCGCCGGCAGCTCCAGTGGAAGGACACCCGGCTCCGTACACACGAAAGCGCAACCTGCAGCATGTCGCCACGCACGACGACAGACTCCGCGTGATGACGTGGATGCTAGCGAAAGAACAAACTCTCCTTGCCGAGGCTGGCAACGGTTCTAGCGACGGCGGCGCCAAACCCGAGACGTCCAAGATGGCTAAAGTGGATCGGCTGTGTTTGGCGACTCAGGCGATTGCGGAGTTCCCGAGTTTGTTCCGTGGATCTGCACAGGCCAACTACATGAAGGCGAGTCGGTGGTGGAAGGAGAGTCGCGAGTACATCTATGGGACGTCCGGTCTGTACTACATCATCCCTCTCCCCCCCCACGTGTGTACATCTCATGTGTGTCGTTGAAAAATGCAGGCATGACAGGGTCCAAGAAGGCACGAACTGGGCGCGGCCGCAAGACGAATGCATGGACGTCGTGGCTCCAAGACGAGCTCAAGGCCTCACTCGAGGTGGAGGGCACGAACAGCTCGTGGAACAACAAGGATCTTCTCGTACGCCATGCCATCGTTCTAGCATTCTCTCATGCGTCGAACGTAGGTGATGGCCAAGAACATCTTGGACAACTCGACACACCCCGAGTTCAACAAGGACTACATCGTGCCCCAGCGCAACTGCGCGCTCGGCGACCTCGTGAACCTGCGATGGGTGCAAAACTTCAAAGAAAGGTTCCACTACCACCACCATCTGCACACCCACCGACTCCATCAGCATCACGACGACGCGGCCGCGAGTGTGGCGGGGGGCACTGGCGGCGGGCAACAGACTAGCCTGGACGCCGCCATGGAGGCCAAGTTGCTGCACAACTTGGCGACGATTCGAGCGACGAAGGACGGCGCCCCCGTCGTGAAGAAGGAAGTGATGCATCTCGCGAATCAACTCATCCGGGAAGCACACCCCATGTTCAAAGTCGACACGACCTGGTACAAGGCCTTTTGCGACCGGCACCCCGAGGTGGCCGCGCCCAAAGACCAGCTGCCGCCAGCAGCTGTGACACCGGGTATGTCATCGTGATCACGTCATGTCTTATTGCCATGTGTAGCCCTGGCCTTGGATGAGCCGGCAGACCCCACGGACCGACCGTCGCCGTCCTCCACGGCAACGTCGCTTTTGCATCCCGCCGACACCTCCACGTTTCATACAACATCGTCGTCGGTCATTGACGAAGTACGGAATCTCGGATAACGTCATATATATCGTGATGACGTCATATATCGTGATGACGTCTCATATACGTGATAACGTCATATATATCGTGATAACGTCATATATCGTGATGACGTGATCATGGAACGTTGGATTATGGGTGTAGGCCAAGGCCGTGGATGTGTTTCGTGCGATTGCCGCTGGCCTTGTCAACACGGTCAAGAGTTTGCTGTTGCAAGGCGCCAACACGGAAGGCTGTGACGAGGTACATTCCAACTCAGAATACATTATTCCGACTCAGAATCAGAACCATACATTATTCCGACTCAGAATCAGAACCATACGTTATTCCGACTCAGAATCAGAATCAGATGCTGAGAACGGGTGTTGCGTGTATTAATTAGCATGGCTGCACGGCGCTCGTGGTCGCGACAAAGGCCAGCCACTACAATATGGTCAAAGTGTTGTTGGACTGTGGCGCGAAAACCGAAGCCACTGACGAGGTATATATATATATATATCTTTGTATATATATGTATTGAATGGATTGTATATATATATATATATATATGTAGCACGGACAGACGGCGCTGGTGCTGGCCGCCGCATCAGGTCAATTTCATGTGGCCAAGAGTTTATTGGAGCACAAGGCCAACGTGGAAGCGACCAACGACGTACGTCCATAAAACACACCTATAAAAAAAACATATTTTCTGTAAATGGCATATATATTATTAAAAAATATATTATATAGCAAAGCAAGACACCGTTGGTGCTCGCAGCCGAGCGCGGGGACCTGAAGCTCGTGAAGCTCCTCGTGCGGTTTGGAGCTAACGTTGAAGCCCGCGACGAGGTAAATCATCCAATCACATGAGAGGATGGTAGCTATGACGTGGCACGCTCATATGGGAGATCGTTGATTAGGACGACAACACGGCCATTTTAGCCGGGGCCAAGCACGGGCATACGGCTGTGGTGGACTTCCTAGCCAAGAAGGGCGCGGCGGTGTCGGTGGCCGACGTCGAAGGCGTATCGCTGGCGCTCTTGGCCAAACCCACCACCGAAACCACCGCAGAAGATGACGACAACACAGGACCCCCTCCTCCTCCTCCTACTAGTAGTAGTAGTAGCAACGTGTTAATTTGAGTGCACAATAGTAAGTAGTTTATGGGGATTGTTACTATATTAGTACAAGTGTTGATATATGAGTAGGTCGTATTCCACGGTACTAGTTGGGCTACACGTAAAGTATATGTCGATGGATTGTACTCGATGGATGAGCATCCTCCGATTAAAATTACTAGTATACTATTACTAATAGTGTTGGGTTCGTCCGAAATGATTCAAAAGCACAAACTAGTTTACTATTTTTATAATAAAATTAAATACTATTAATAATAGTATTGGGTTCGTCCGAAATGACTCAAAAGCACAAACTAGTTTACTATTTTTATAATAGTATTATATACTGGTATAGTAATAGTATAGTACTACTATTAATCGTTCTGTGCTACTAGAGTAGTACCGAATGATATGAAACACGTTTCGGGTGACGTGATCGACTTTACGAGGCGAACGTGTATCGACGTCTCCAACGCCAGAACACTGCGACTGATTCTCGTGACTACTGTAAACACAATGTACAGAATGTGACAACGTAGCCAACACACACCAGTAGTACATACACAAGTAGTCAGTACCCCCACCCCCCCCCCTTTCACGTGTGTCTTACAAGCGCACAATTGAATAAGTCAACTTGGATTCCAAATATATCATACCAACACCACAACACTATCAAACGTCGTTATCACGTCGAACAGCCGGCCCCGCCAGCCACGCGGAGACACGCCGTGGATTCAAACATGGACAGCAAGCTCGCAACGATCGAGAGCACGAGCACTGAAAACGACACGACGAGGACGGCGCCTCCCACGAGGGGGTAGCTGCCCCCCGTCGCTTTGAGCGTCGCGACCGCCGCCTTTTGCGACGGAAACATCACAACGCACAAGCAGCTGAGGACGGTCGTGCCATATGTGACAAGGTACGTGTACGCGACTTGGTGGCGGACGTGCATCGAATCTTGCTGAATGTCGGACGACGACACGTCGAATTGTGCGCAGTAAATGTTGGTCAATACCGATCCAAAGATGCCAGGGAGGTTGCCCACAGTCGTGAGTAGGCCGTACACGATGCCTTCGTGCCCGTCTTCGGCTAACTCGACGATCACAAACACATTCACAGCCCAGTTGATACCCGCGGGGAGTTGCTCCGTGAGGGGCACGCCCAGGTAGAACCACTGGTTGCGCACGACGCCATAGATGGTGAGAAACTGCACGACGGCATCGATGGCCGTGCCAAGCAGCGTCGTGACCACAATCACAACCCGCCAGTTCCACTGCGTACCGTAGCGACCAGTGGCAGCCAGCACCACTGCGAGAATCAAGTGCCCGAGTACCCCGATCACGGCGTTGTTGATTGATTCGACCTTGGCCCAGTGGTACTTAACGTACGGCGCCGCGGTTGTGGTGAGGTTGGACCCGAGCAACGACGACAAGAAGCTGTACAGCATCACCTGCCACACCGCTCGTTTCTGCACAAGTTTCCAGAATTGCAGCAAGTACGGCCGCAACGGCTGCGGCTCACGCTTGGTGTCGTGGACGCCCCAGTACGTCGCGGGCACTACCGCAAAGTTGACCAGCGCTAGACACCCAAACGCGCCGTTCATGCCCAAGTCCCACGAAAAGCGACCGCCATATGCAGGGGAATTGAGGCAAAAGCCCAGAAAACACGTGGAAA
>NW_009798292.1:162461-165209 GCF_000520075.1 Aphanomyces astaci | reverse complement strand
GCGTTGGAAAGGCGTGAGTTTTGCAAGGGGGATGCCGTCGATGGCACGATTGATGTAGTACGGGGACCCGTGGTCGTGCAGCGCGAGGAAGAGCATGCAACACCCACATGCAATCCACCCGAGGATCATGTACGATTTGCGACGATACCCAAAGAGCGGGGCGCAGTCCGAGAGGATGCCGACAAACACCTTGAGGGACCACCCGAGTCCCATGAGCGCCGTCGCCGCGTTGAACTGCGACCCTTCCATGTGGTAGTACGCAATGAAGATGGGGTAACTGAACTGCTGCATGGCACCGATCATCAACCCGACACTGATGTACTGCGCCAAGAGCGCGAGAATGTCCCGGCTCGCATAATCCGGTGCGTCCCCGTCCCGCAACGCAGACGACACCTGCTTCTTCAGCGAGACAACATCATCATGCACGGTTAACGAAGAAGAATTGGGTGGACCTCCACGGCCAGCAGCAGCGACAAGTTCCATCGCCTCTTCCATCGCCACGGGCGTCGGTGCCGACATGGTGGTTGCCGTCATCGAGTTGGGGTGGCTGTTCTGGTCGATCTGGTCAATGCAAGCGTCCGTTTCGAAACGTATAGGGCCACTTGATTGGCTGAACTGTCGAGCGGTTGGAAGATCTCAAAATCGTAAGGCCTTCTGATTGGCTGAATATACTTGACCTTTCTGTAAGAGCCAATCAGATCTATTCAAATTTTGATTAGCCAATAGCATCGATTCGATCTACCGAATCCACTACGTGAAGTACAAGTATTTGGTAAAAATTTGTTGGTTTTCACATTTTGACAGCAAAGTATGGACGGATAATCATCCGGATCAATGGATGACCGTTGCTGATTGGCTAGAATCAAAGCATGACGACGTTGAAACTGTAAGATTCAAAATCACTTTGCATCAAGCTCAGACCGCCGAAAACAAGAGCATCATGGCGAAGACAGTCGCAAAGCTTCGAGCGATCATGAACCATCTCGACGTGTCTACGCTCGAGCAGTATTTCGTGCACGAAGTCGAACCTTTCTTTGTCTGCGATAAAGTTACGGTGGACGTGTTCAACGGATATTTTGGAAAAGGACAGCCACGGATTCCTCTGCGATGCGTTGAGCTCGTGGAAGATCGCGTTTTGGTGGTCGAGTATCCCATTTCAAGAGTGCATGAGAGCACCAAAGCGGAGTTCAGTTGCGAGTTCCTTCAGTCTTGTGGGGACGGCTTCGCATTTGGCCTGGCGGGCTCCATGACGTGTCATCGACCTGGGCACCCCGACAAGGAAGCGGACGCGACTTTCACTCCATTAAACAGTACGCCAGGAAGAACAACCCTGCCGGTACTGAAGGATGGAAGCACCCGCCGTTTCCAAGATTGGATCACATTCGCTGTCGAGGTTGGACGCTATCAGTCGTGGGCGAGTCTCGAACGAGCTGCACACTGGTGGTTCGAATACACCGGAGTTCAATATGTTCTCCTCATCAAAGTCAGTAAGAGAGCTCGAGCCATGGCGTATCGCCTCTATGATGTTCAAGACTACGACGAAACCAATCAAGTGCCACCTCCAGCGGCGGCGGCGGCGACCTTTCGATACCAAACACATGGAGCCCCTGTCAATGTCACATTGGACAATCGCCGCATTCTGTCGATTCCGCCAACTGTGAATCTCCCCCCTGGTGTGAATGACACGACTGTGATCGACCTGCGACTTGTGATGCGCCAGGTCATCGACTCCATTTGATTGGTGCATTGATTGGTTTCCCACAATAACATGTACTTCGAAGTAGCTATGTTACCAGTATGTTAGGGGGCTCCTCTGGATACCACGCCATATAAATATGCCAAAACTCGAAATGAGATTTTACAAAATTTGTCCAAAATACAAACGAAATACAAAATGAAGCGATGGTGAAACCGTCTGGATTCATCCGGATTCATCCGGATTCACTGTAAAACTTGCGCGCCAAAACGATGCTCACGACCACGATGATCCTCGCATGCTGTTGATGTCATACCTGGTCTACCAACCACTACTCCACCTACCTCTTGAAGACGTCAAAGTGGGTCTCCATCTTGTCGGGGGCTTTGTGGGTTGCCGAAAAAAATAAATTGCTGCGTTTTGACAGAACATTGATGTTGATGGCTCATATTATTCGCTATCGATACGGATAATGTCAGTACCACTTTGGTCTCAAATTGGATTTGTGCCGGTTTTGGAAGCCACCCAGTGGTTATTGTCGATTTGATACAAATTTGGGGAGGGGGTGCAATCGAATCGCGCCGACCAAACCGATCCACAATCGATCTGATTGGTTGAATTTCATTTAGAAGGTTTTGATTGGTTAATAATTTTGAGCTCATCTGAAGTAGCCAATCAAATCGATTTAAATTCCAACGAGGAACAACGCCACAACACGCAATTTCACTCGAAAGCACAATACATGGACTGTCTTTACATGAGAAATTGACCATTTTTGTCCATTTTTTTATGCCATAATTCGTGAACTTTCTATAATAGCTATAATTTTGTAATATTTCCTTTGGATTTTGTGGTATCCAGATGAAACAACTTCGCGACTTTGTCATTTCACCATTTTATGGAGATTTTCGTCATTTTATGCCATAATTCGTGGCATCCAGAGGATACCTTAACAAATGTAGCTGTAAATTGAAACGTCATAACGTTACTAGTATAAATAGCACCTATTCTGTCCTCCAAGGTTTGCTCCCATGCAATGACATAATGACATA
>NW_009798292.1:159785-161932 GCF_000520075.1 Aphanomyces astaci | reverse complement strand
ACTTGCGCGCCAAAACGATGCTCACGACCACGATGATCCTCGCATGCTGTTGATGTCATACCTGGTCTACCAACCACTACTCCACCTACCTCTTGAAGACGTCAAAGTGGGTCTCCATCTTGTCGGGGGCTTTGTGGGTTGCCGAAAAAAATAAATTGCTGCGTTTTGACAGAACATTGATGTTGATGGCTCATATTATTCGCTATCGATACGGATAATGTCAGTACCACTTTGGTCTCAAATTGGATTTGTGCCGGTTTTGGAAGCCACCCAGTGGTTATTGTCGATTTGATACAAATTTGGGGAGGGGGTGCAATCGAATCGCGCCGACCAAACCGATCCACAATCGATCTGATTGGTTGAATTTCATTTAGAAGGTTTTGATTGGTTAATAATTTTGAGCTCATCTGAAGTAGCCAATCAAATCGATTTAAATTCCAACGAGGAACAACGCCACAACACGCAATTTCACTCGAAAGCACAATACATGGACTGTCTTTACATGAGAAATTGACCATTTTTGTCCATTTTTTTATGCCATAATTCGTGAACTTTCTATAATAGCTATAATTTTGTAATATTTCCTTTGGATTTTGTGGTATCCAGATGAAACAACTTCGCGACTTTGTCATTTCACCATTTTATGGAGATTTTCGTCATTTTATGCCATAATTCGTGGCATCCAGAGGATACCTTAACAAATGTAGCTGTAAATTGAAACGTCATAACGTTACTAGTATAAATAGCACCTATTCTGTCCTCCAAGGTTTGCTCCCATGCAATGACATAATGACATAAACTATTGCAGGAAGTTGATGACATAAAGGTGATACAAAATATTGAAATTGAAGGTTGTTTTGGTGGATAACCAGTGATTTACTAGTAACATAAAAGTCCAATTTAAGGTGCTCGATCCAATTTAAGGTGCACGCGAATTAGCCAATCAATTCCAACAAAGGCCGTTTTTAACCTAACCGCCCAAAAAATATGCAAATGGGTATACAAAGACTAAGCTTAAAATGGTGCACCTTAAATTGGACCGCGATTTAAGGTGCACCATTTTAAGCTTAGTCGGATCGGGTAGGTTCAGCTTGGTGGCGATTTGGAGCCCCTTCCTCGCGATTAACTGGCTAGTCACGCATGCATTCTTTGCATTCGCCATGAAACTCGGCAACTTGTTTGTCCAATTTAGGGTATTTTGGCCCCTGAAAGTTGTACCGACCCTTTGCCGACTCCTCCTTTATGTTATTGGTCTCAATCTTGATCTTGTCCCTCAGGATTCGGCGAATAGTCGTGATGTGGAGCGTGTGGCCAAATTGTTCCGTGACCCACTACTGTACGGTGGTTGTCTTAATGGGCACGTGAGACGCATAATACGCCCGAATCAAGTTCTTCTCGTGAATCGAGAGTCGCTTTCCTTGTTGTTTGCACTGCGGCATATTCTCAAATGTCCTCATAAATTAAGCCTGTCAAAGTGAGGTGAATGCAGCCTCATGTTCAAAAATTTGAACCTCGGGGTCAATTCAAATCAGCCTTTGAAAAGTTATATAATATTATTGTTTTATACGGGAATTTCGTTTTGACCATGGTGGATGGAGGACAACTGTACCGGACTGTAATACATACAGTAGTCTCCGTCCGAACTTTATCCGGTTAACGGGCTTTCCCGGATAAAACAATATTTATCCGAATCATAAAATCCCGCGCGAATTTCTCCAAGTTGAAGAATTCTCTCGAACCAAGACGCGGCGGCGCGTGCCTCTTCCTGGAAGTATTCGGCTTCCCCAGGTAGCTGAAGCATCCCCCGTCGGCGCAGTCGCTATGTCTCATCCTGCAAAGAAGCCTCGTAAGCACCACATGATGGTGGCCCAAGCAAACAAGCAACTGAAAATTCGCTACGATGCGTACCTGGACCGACTGCTGAACGCGACTTGCCCAGAGGATGACGAGGAAGATGACGTGAGTTCCCCCGTTGTGGTTTGTGAGTCGATTTCGAAAGACGCTTTCCGAAAGTGGGAAGAAAAACACGGAGGCGACCTTGGACGTTGGGAGTACGTTCCGTTGGATGCCAACTTTGGTCGCATCGAAATTGACAGTTTGACGTCTGCTGTACACGCAGAAGCAGCGGGGAGTCTGTATTACATGAT
>NW_009798292.1:63575-133610 GCF_000520075.1 Aphanomyces astaci | reverse complement strand
AAATACGTGGACGCAAATGCAAATCCATTGGATGCGTGACCCAATCAATTGAAAATTTGTCTGTTTCAATAGAAAAAAGGTGTAGTAATAGTTAACAGTAAGTACGTTACTGTAGTACGAACTAGTACTATTAATAGTACACGATAGTGTGTATACTATGTATGTAGACACATGTGAAACGTCATATTGTGCTTTCGAGTGAAATTGCGTGTTGTGTGGCGTGGTTTCTCGTTGGAATTTAAATCGATTTGATTGGCTACCTGAGCTTAAAATTATTAGCCAACCAAAACCATCTCAATGAAATTCAACCAATCAGATCGGTTTGGTCGGCGCGATTCGATTGCACGCCCTCCCCAAATTTGTATCAAAACCACAATATTTCGAAGAATCAATAATTCTGAGCAATTCGTTTCGAATATGTATATTTTCGACGCTGTGGACACTCGCCGATGGCTTGTTACGCGTCTTGCAAATGTTTCCAGATGAGGTCGTGAAACGACAAGTCGGCGTTGATTCCTAGGGAATAGTTCCACACAATCGCGCAGGTGGACATCAAGATGGCAGTGCCCATGCACTTGACCGCGTACTCCAACAGGGCGTTGACGAACGTTGTCGCATTGTCGAGAAAATAGCGCATCCATCGCTGGCGCCATGCCGGCGACGCTGGCCCTGCAGATGGAGGCGTCGAAGTCGGCACCATAGCGCCACTGCGAGCACCGTTGAACCCGCCTTGGGTCATGCGTTGGAGCACGAATTCGTTCTCGGAGGTCGGACATTGGACAAGCACGCGCTTGGACGTCTGGGACAGATACATGTGGCCGTATTCGTCTCGAGTCCATTGCTCTTCCTGGGTCGTCATGTACACGTCGCGACTGCGCAGACGCAGCAACGACGGGGGGTAGCAAACGAAAGTAGGGTCGCCGACTGTAGATGTACCCTCAACGTTTTCAGATGTACACGCGACAGCCTCCATCACGTCGGGCTTCGCATTGTTGGCTGTGGTGAGTGCTGCTGAGGTATCTTCTTCCTGCTCGGGCTCGTTTGTCAGGGGCGATGGTGAGGATACCGCGGAGCTGAGACTCGGATGGAGAAGCCACCCAGACACACCAAGGCATAGGGCGACATAACGAAGCCACATGACAACGCGGAACTCGCTCTTCCAGTAGATCCATGCCATGGCGGCACCTAGAGCGACGGCTTGGCCGACAACAACGAGATTTGTCGGCGGTGTCGACGACGGTCGCTTCATCTTGGCTTCAAATCCGGAATTGGCCAAATTCAAAAAACGATCTTCTCGTAACATTCATTGTGCTGCATACAAACATCAAGTTAAATGTATAAAATTGTGACGTGTAGCGCAGAGTGGTGGTCGTTTTACCATCTCAAGATTTTTGTATCCATGATGGCAACGAGGGAAGCCACGAGCGCGTGACAACGATGTAAGACTGTAGTGCATGGTGCTACATGGGTATGCACAACAAACGTAGCCTCGTCGAGGCATCGATCATGGCCTTCAGCCATCCCAAGGCTCATACAACCCAAGGACTGATCATCGATCTAGGTCATGCTGTGGTTGGTTGCCTTCGTAGCCGCTACATCGTAGGTAGGCTACAGCTTTGTAGCAGGATGCCAATGTCAACTTTTGAGAGGATATGGAGAGTCTTGGGCATGACTTAGGTTGGTTCATGCCAACTATGCCCCTTCTATGCCACGAATCCTCCAACCATGCGGCTACAGCATTGCAGTATATGTATGTACCACAAACAATCTTGAACTAAGCTAAAGTACTCAACACATTGGTACAGTAGTTAGTGGCCATCTCTACGAGTTGGTCGCCCTTTGTCATCTTTGAGGTCTCCAACGTGACGTCTCATAACCACATGTACCAAGGTCATAATTGTTTATAGTGTTAGATGTGGTTGGGCGTGGCGTACAGCTGGCCCATGTCGTAGCTGTGCAGGGCGGCGGCAACCGACACAGCGTCTTGACCGTCCTACACATACAACTCCCTCATCCCCCGCTTCCTGCGACACGGGACGACATCGTACCAGGTTTTGGACATGTCGATTCGCGCCCTTTTTGAGCAACACCTCGACCACGTCCGTGTGGCCGTGCTGTGTGGCCAAGAGCAGCGCCGTGTTATCATCCTATGGACATCCCAAGCCTCAAACCATCGAAACATGGGTACAATGCGTCGGTGGTACTTCGTCCGTGGCATCCACGACAGCCTGGCGCTTGAGAAGTAATTTCACAAGTTTCAAATGGCCATTGCGCGCCGCGACCATCAACGGCGTCTGGGATGTCTACATATGATGGTGAATGTAGGTCGTTATGACGTGGCACGCCGTACGTCGTCCGTAGTGTCCACACGCGCGCCATGGTCCAAGAGACATTTGGCAATGTGCAACTGACCCAGGTGCACGGCTACCATCAATGCCGTTACCCCGTGCTAGACAGGTATACACATCTTGAGTAGAATCAAAATGTTAGCAAAACAGATATATAGTAAGAATAACAATTCCATCTTGAAAACATATTTATATAAAATAAGGTCATTTAATAGTAATAGTAATATACTAGTACCAACGAGGAAAACATGTATATATATTCATTCGGACGTAATATGAGCAAAACATACATAATACATAACCTATAAAAAGTACAATTAGATCTTGAAAAACTATAAATGATATAAATACATTATACTTAAAAACGAGAATAAATAATAGTAAACGAAAAAGTAAATATACCACACAAAAAAAGAAATACTATTCCTACTATATATCTAACCGTAGAATCGCTGCGAAATCTATAGTAAAAAATAAAAATCCAAAATTCGCGTGGTTTGTCTAATCAATATTGAATCAAGCCGGATTTTTGATTGGTTGAATATACGTGTCCTTAAGAGCCAATCAAATCCACTCAAAATTGGATTGGCCAATAGCGTCGATTCGTGATTCGATTCAGCGGCGACATTCGATTCGACGGGGTCTGGAAACTCAATCCACCATAAGTACCTCGTCGATAGCTTCCGTCTTGGCGCCGTGGCTTAACAAGCAGTCCACCACGCCCAAGTGTTGGCCCTTCGTGGCCGCCAACAGCGCCTGGTGGCCACTCTAGCACATGTATACATCCGGATATGTTCGTCTATCATCCGGATATGGAATGTACGAACCGAATCTGCGACATCCACTTTGCCATTTCGAATCAGAGTTCGTACAGCCGACAAATCCCCGACCGCAGCCGCCCGCCCAAACGCGGCTTCAATCTACAGTAGTAGTCGTCGACCATATACCGTCAGTCGTAGTTCCTACTAGTAGTATTACTACGCACCATTTTCGTTTGCTCGACAAGAACTTGCAGGTCATGGAACTAGCAACATCCGATACGTTGTCTTGGTAATAACAACAAAGTGAAGGGACTTGTTTGTGCCCGTTGATTACCTGGAATAAAGCAGGTCGTTGTACATTCGTGTCAGATTCAGTGAGATGCCGAGAAGGTAGTTGTTGCGAAGGAGGCTGGATGTACGGCGACGACTGTGGCATATTCACAAATACTTGCTTGGCTCGGGTGGCTGTGTGGGCACTGATGGGGTAGCCATGTACATTGAAAAAGAGATCTTGAATCGTCTTGATAGACAGCTTCTGGCGATCTGCTTGTGCCTCCACTAGTGTCTTGACCACCTATAGCCACGTCTACATTACTCCTTTCCTTCCATCAACGGCTAGCATACATAGTATTATTATAGTACTCAATCGAATACATCGGCAGATAATCGATCAACCAATCAAAAAACAGATCGTTAATCACGTGGTCAATCAAGACGCATTAAACACTGAATTAGTGTGTGACCTAAATTAGTGTATCGGAAATCAGCGTATGTATTTTCATCAAAATCGGATATATTTTCATATAAATTGACTGTCAGTACAAAACCTCGATTGACGGATTTAGCAAATCAGCACTATAAGTCCAAATTTTGGCTCAAAATGCCATCTAAAACCCATACCTTGTCCATGGGGTTCACTCGTCGGGGTTTGTTTGGGATGTTGATGGCTTCAATGGGAAGTTGCTGCAGTGGCTCGCCCAACAGATGCAAGTTGTACGGCAACGCTAGTGGGGACGACGACGACGACGAAGCTGTGAGGAGCATGTGCTGGCGTTCGGATGGCTTTCGCGTGGACAAGCACATGGGTGAGTGGACGTTGTGGATGGTGGAAAAATAAAAGCACGCGTCTTCGTTCTTTCGCTTGCTTTTGGTGGCCACGATACGCCAGTCGCAGTGAGGCTCGGACGTGCACACGAAAGTCTTGGAGTTGCCGCTGTTCTTGCCCACGCGCAGCTTCATTGCTTTGTTCTGGTTGAAGCAGTAGTCCTGCAAAAAGTATTTGGCGTCGCGGCCGGTAGGGAACGTCACTTCGCCGTTGATCGTGTCGTCGCCGTGGAGGGCGCGGAGGTTGATGAGCCCGTCCGTGTGCAGAGCCGGTTGGTGGGCGGCTGGTGGTTGCCGATGAAGCATGTGGGTCTGCATGTCGCCAGTAGCATGCATATTTTGCAGGAGAGATGGAGGCTGTGGTGCATGGTGCAACAGCATCATGGCAGTCTGAGACTCATGGGAAGGGGTAGGCAATAACAGCGCCGAAGGTTGGCCCGTAGGTGGCTGCGGCACCTGCTGGCCTTGCGATGGGTGCATGTATTCGGGCGTTGGTGGTGCGGAAATCGGATTTAAAACAATTCGATTTCGGGCTTACATATTTGTATGTAATAATTTAATTTCACAAAAGAAAGACGGTTTGGAATAGGTGCGGAAGCACCAGCATCGCCATTCGGTTGGATTCTGACGTGGCATCACCAGAGCAGGAAGATCAATCATTGAGTATGTCGCGCTGGTGAAGACAAATGTGAGCAGGTCAGGTCTACATGTAAGTTAGGATACAGTACTTTACGTAGTACTATAGAATAGTGTTGTTGACCAAGATTGACAATAGGCCATGTCCACAACAAGTCACGCTGTAGGAGTCCGCCCTTCAATCACTCGACCGCAACCATGTCCACAGTCACATGGCGAACCATGCGTTGACTGTTGTAACATGAGTGTGGATGCATTCAACCAGTAGGTACGTCCGCATCGTGGAAAGGTGAGACTGGCAAATGTGCCTGTGAACTTACACTAAAACGAATGTCCACAGTCACATGGCGAACCATGCGTTGACTGTTGTAACATGAGTGTGGATGCAGTCAAACTGGAAGGGTGAGACTGGAAAATGTGCCTGTGAACTTACACTAAAACGCGTTAGAACTCGACGTGATTAACGTCAAAGCATGGGGCAACAGTTGAGACTGTCAACGACGAATGTGGTGACGCATTTCGCGACTGTAGAATTAACTAGTTAATACGAAACGTGGAGCATTCATTGCAAGTCGCCCCGACAAAGCAGCCGACGCGCCGTATGGCCCTTTGAGCGATTCGCCGCACCGGGGGCTGCCACCCCTCAGCCGGAACAATTCATTGGCGAGTGAGTCACTTTTGCTGCCGAGGTCGCCCAGTTGCGGCATTGGAACGGCCTCAAACCGGCGCTTCTTTGGTGGTCCCATTACGCTACGTCCTGGGTATCAAGGTGGGCCGCCGTGACGGGTTAACCATGCGCTACGTGTTGTACGTCTTGGAACTGCCGTACGAAACCAACACACTACCCCCCCCGATCGCCTACAGTCAGTTGGTGACAACCCTAATCTGATGTGCATCGACACCCGCCGACGTTTGGCCATTTCGGCCAACTTGACGTTGCCCCTTGGCATTGTAAACACGAGTGATGACGAAAGCCATTTCCACTACGTATTAAGGAATTCGATGTTATTTTTCCATTGGTTACTGGTCCTAATCCCAGAAATGGAGGTTGTCGTCCCTGTCCCAGCATCAGCAACGGCCAGGTTCGGAGTTCGTATGATAGAAACGTTGCACCACGCTCCGAACCGCCCCGTCGCATTCGCTCTTGCCCCACCGTCACACAAATTCAGTTGATATGTCGTCGACTCCAAGTGATGCTGGGGGTGTCCAAGCCATTCGCGACGCCTTTGAATCGCTCGACCGCAACGACATTATCAGTCACTTCACACTCCCCGATGGCGACGCCGAGCCGTACGTTGTCTGCTGTGACGTGGGAGTGGACTCGTTCAACGCGTACATCCGCCTCGAAGAAGAGAATGAGAACGACAAGCTGCTAGTGGAGTTGCAGTTCCTGGAACTCGACGAGAATGGTCGACTGAGCATTGTCGATTTGCCGACGACAACGCACGAGGCCGTATCTGCTGAATTTGAAGACCAATTCATCGACTCCTTTTGGTACTCGTCGGACATTGCCATCCATAGATCATTCACCGGGCATCGCCCCGGAGCATGCGACAAGGCGCCCGACGTAGCCTTCGGCCCGTTGGGTAGTACTCCGCACCGGGGGCCGCCCCCCGAAGGCCGGAACATTGGCGAGTGGGTGACTTTTGCTGTCGACGTCGCAGAGTCGCAGCCCTGGGCCAGCATTGAACATTCGTTGCTGTGGTGGTCCAACTACGCTGGCATCCAGTACGGCCTGGGTATCAAGGTGACCCATGACGGGCTCACCATGCGTTATGCATTGTATGACTTTGAGGTACCACATGCAGCCAATACGCTGCCTCCCCCGATCGCCCACGGACAGTTTAGCCAAGCTGACCTTGACATGTACAACCCTGTTATGATCAGCATTGACACACACCGGGTCTTGGCCATTCCGGCCAACATGCCGTTGCCGCTGGGCAAGATGAACACGATCGAGGTCAACTTGAGTCACGTCATGGAACATGTCATGTACTACTAGGAATAAATCAAAGTGCGATAAATTTAGCCGTGCTTTAATATTCCAACGATGGAGAGTTTCAAAGTGTCCAATTTGCATATTATTGTACTTGACATGGATGGACACTTTTTTGGATTCAGCACGAGGTTTGCTTGGTCGTCCTCCATGCTGATTTGTATCACACTCACCCTTGTGACTTTGTGTACTTTCCGATGCTGGAAGTACTACCGGTAGAACTTCAAGATCCGACGATTTAGTCAAACACAAGGTAACGTTATACTACGTAGTAGTCATTAACCAGGCCATTACACGACCCATTTCGGCCCGGTTAGCAAAAACGCAATCAACTTACTTCGTCACCAGATTTACTACAAAGTTGTCAGGTACGATGGCCGTGTGGTGCTTGGTTGTTACTCCAATGACTAGGGGGCCAACATACCTCAGGTATCACACTTGGCTACATCCAGCCCTTGGGGGACTTCGTTGCTGTCACAATGCACCAATCCGGGGTCATTGGATCATTGCACCAGGGGCACGCCTCGTCCAATGTTTGCAATTGTACTGCTGCCACGTATTTGGTATTGAATACCAATGCGGCGAACGAACGACCGTGCACTTCCACTCAGCAGTCGGCACAGATGAAGTGAACGTGAACATGGTTGAGATCGTGACTTGTCGTAGCTGCTATCGACATGATCTGGTAATAGTATGAGCTGTGCTACCAACACCACAAACCAAATGGAAGAATACCACCCGCACGATTGATTGAAGCGTCCTTAAGAGGGCAGAATCTGTCAACGGCACAGACTAGCGATGAACCAATTGTTGGCCAGTGGTTGCTCTTGCTTTTGACTTGAGCAACCAGGTCGTTCATAGTACAGCCACGGCGGTGAAATACCTTTAACTTGTACTAACGTTAGTACTAGTATCATATTCGACTTAAAAGGGTGAACCCCGGTTCGTTGCGATCACCATTCGACAATGAGGATACGCCCGTCCTCATCGAGATCCAGGAACCGCAACGCCACGGGCAGCTTGTCGTTTTCGTCCTCCTCGAGGCGGATGTACTCGTTGAACGCGTCCACGGTCACGTCACGGCATACAACGTACGGTTGCTCATCGCCTTCAGCGCACGCAAAGTGACTGTCGACATCGTTGTAGTCGAGCGATTCAAAGGCGTCGCGAATGGCTTGAACCTCTTCCGCAAGAGTTCTCGTTGACATGGATATGTCTGGGGATGCGTTCTGGGCCAGCCAAATAGAAGAGTGCAAACGTTTGATGGATTTTGACAGAAAACAGAATCGCGACAGGTCAGATTGATTAACGTTATTGACCAACGGTAGTTGTGATTTTGAGTTCCGAACGCCCCGTCGCAGTCGTTCAGTCCGAGTGCATGTTAACGGAAGCCACGATAAGCCATGTGGGTCCAAGCCGTTCGACCGCAGCGATGGGCAAAATCACTTCACCAGCGCTGACTCCGACCCAGAGCCGTACGTTGTCTTTGTCATTCCGTCAGTGTAGATGCATTCAACGAGGACGTCGGTCTTGGTGTTGCGGTTCCTGGAACTCGACGTGTACGGTCGCCTCCTCATTGTCGGTTGGCCGACGTCATCGAGGCCTTCCGAGAAGACGTATTTGTTGAGGCTTATGGGAACCACATGCAAATTGCCTACATGGATAACTCACCACGAATCGCCCCGCAGCAAGCGTCAAGGCGGCTGACGTGACGTATTGCTTGCATTCTCGTTCAACTGGATACTTGATGTACAGTATGAATCGAAATCGACGACATGCACTTTGTCGTTTCGAATCAGAGTTCGTTCAGCCGACAGAGCGCTCGTCCAACCTTTGCATCATTTTACCGGTAGTACAGTCGATCATAGATACTCCAGTAAAACTACTAGAGTATGTACTATTCCAACGTAAGCGCTAGAACTGGTGGACGGATAGGTCCGTTTGATCCAGTTTTAGTGGACAACGTCAGATGACGTGGAGGTTTCTGAGGTGGAGACTGGAAGATCGCTGACATATTCGCATAGACTTGTTTTTCTCTCGTGGTGATACTTGAGCACTGTGGTGTAGCCATGTACTGTACATTGAAAATCAGGTCATGTTTCGTCAAGTGGTCAACTTCTGGCCATTCGCACTCGACACTATCAGCGTCTTGACCACCAATTGCCACACGTACAAGTACGACGCAAATCATCTCTCCATATTTCCATCCAACAACACGAGGAATGTCACAACACTAATAAGTATTGACCACGCTCGGTTTGAATGAACTACCTTGTAACTTGTAATCGTAGAATCAGAATCGTTAATTTGTGTCAAACACTATGAATATCCGACTTCAATCACCCCAAAGTGCCTACTGGTATATACCTTTGTTATGACCTGCCGCCGCAAGTCGACATTGATCATGGTCACCATACCCTGGGGTAACAGCAGGTTGGCCGGAACGGCCAAGACACGGCGTGTGTCGATGGGGACACAACACGGTTGCCATCAACATAACGTTAGTCGAACTTGTCTTGAACGATACGGGGGGTAGAGTGTTCGGTTCATGTGGCTAGTCGTACAATACGTAACACATGGTTCGCGCGTCATCGCTCACCTTGAATCCTAAGCCGTACTGGCGGCCAGCATAGCCAGACCACGAATGAAGCGTGTATTGGAGGATTTTCCAGGGCTGCAAATGAGCGACGTCGACAGCAAAAGTCACCCACTCGCTAATGTTTCGGCCACCGGGGGAAGGCCCCCGGTGCGGCGTACTACTCAACGGGCGAAACGTCGCGTCAGCTGCTTTGTAGTATGCTCTGAGGCCATGCGCATTGAATGACCCGCCTTTCACTATTTGCCATCGGCCGCCCCAAATGCCTCAGTAAATTCGTCAATCAACGCCCACGTAGTGATCTCGGCCGTCAATGTTGACCAATCGTCAATGAGTCGCTGATATTTCACGCCGAGTTCGAGGAAAGGAAATGACTCTAGCAACTTGTCGTTCTCACCTTCCCACGAGGTAGACGCATCGTTGAATATGCATGCACGGTCACGTCACAGCACACAACGTACGGTTCCACATTGTTGTTGGCGCGGGTGAAGTAACTATCAACATCGTTTCGATCAACCTATTGAAAGGCGCCTTGAATGGCTTGGACCCCTTCAACATGACTTGTCGTGGCTGCCATGGACTGGTCGTTTTTTTTCATTGAATTGCATGGCTTCATTGCAATTGCCGCGACTCAGTTGCAAAAGAGTCTGCGAGGGTGGACCGCTGTCGATACCAGTGGAAAATGCAATAGTGACCCTGACAAGGTCGAATGCGACGTGGTGGTTCAGAACCCAATATCGCAAATTCACAAGCAGCCCTGTCCTGGTATCCTGAGCAGCGACCTGTCAGTTCAAACATGTGCAATATTCGCGGACTGTGGATACATTCCTGTGGTGGTGTCAGAATCCGACTTCATGTTCTATACCCGTCGCATTTCGTCATTGTCCTAGACCGCCACAAAATTTCAATCAGTCAGCATCTCGTCATGGAGCCCAACCTTCCCTTCATCTTCCCCAATGGCTATGGACGTTCATCTCCTCGAACCCCAGTAACGTTAAGCACACACATACTGACCTTATAACTAACGAATGTCAGCCACGTCGACGAGGCGCATGCAAATACGTCTCGATGTCTGCAAAGCAACACCGGTAGTCGCATTGCTGACATCGGAACGTTTTTGAAGTCCATACTCGCCCATGGCGAATCCAATCGAGAACCTGTGGTCAGCAATGAAACTCCATGTGAAGACGTTGCGTCGCGCTCGGTGCATTCATTGGTCCACCTCCTAAGGAATTCCGAATGCATTATTACTGTATCTGGAGCATATTTCTGACCAAGTAATTCGAGGTATGCTTCTGATACCACGTAGTATATGAGTAGAGATGATTGTCGTAGGAGTTGATGTGAACCGTTTGTATCAATACGCTCTCCAATTCGACAGAGCCGAAAGCATGGACGACGAATTGGTTAGTGCTACGAGTCGATATTTACACTCAAATCCGTTGAAATCCGTTAACATTTATGCGAAATATGTCTCGTCACGAAATATAATTGATGACTGAGCAAATCACGAAATATACTGATAACGTTAGTCCGCGAAACATAATCAGTGAAGTCGACATTCCCACGAAATTACATGCCGAAGTCGCGAAATATAATGAAGCTCCACGTATTTACAGCCACCACAACGCCCAATTGCTCTGGTAGTTATAGAAACCCATCAAGTGTAGTGTAATAACCCTTGTAAGCTTACATGATATGTCTGCACTACAAACCCATCGAGTGTACCAGTTTGGGACAGTTTCTTCAAGGAGTTGTATTGTCGATTTGATACAAATTTGGGGACCCCGACCAAACCGATCCACAATCGATCTGATTGGTTGAATTTCATTCAGAAGATTTTGATTGGCTAATAAGCCACAACACGAAATTTCACTCGAAAGCACAATAATAAATAAATACTACGTATTAATAGTATTAATATTAATACTTTCTCCGTTCCTGAAAGGAGTTGTGGAAGAATGCTCAGAACCTCGACTAAGACAAAAAATAACCCAAATTCGATCTAATTAGGCTTTTCATGTAGGAAATACAATTACGAATACGTAGGTATTTTGGGATTTTTTTATTGTACATGGTTGCCGAGGTATCCGAACTTTAAATTGCACGACCAGACCAGCGATTTTTCAAAACTTCGCCACCGGCTTAACACTGCTCCAATTTCGCTGAAATTAGTGGCAATCGATAGCTTAGATATCGTAGATATGCTTAACACCTCACAGAATACGACAGTTAGTTTTGCTTAACGCGTTATGCATGTTTCAAAACGGTTCCTTCCACGACCAAGCAGCGATCTTATTTGGGATTCGACCGATCCAACTCGGTTGCAAGACCAATTGATGAAAGCTGCTTAGTGCAGAAGATACTGCTTATAGTTTGTCCAAAGAACAATGTAGTCTCAAAGGTTTTTTGCTGCAGTATACAATTTTCTCTATAATACGAAAAACGCGTAGCAGTAAGAAAAAAAATGACCAAAAACGTGTTCTTTGGACAAAGATGTAATTTTCGATTGAAGTAAAATAGAATAAAAATACACCAATCATATGCTTTTTGTAACCAAAACAACTTTCATATAAATTATCCATCAAAATCATCCACAACTTTTATCTGAAACAGAGGAAGTATTATTAGAGACTTTTATTAATAGTACGAAATGTGAGTAACTTGTTAGTTTACATACTTTGTACCTCGAAGTACTACGTCGTACTTCGTTCGATTTTAGCGATGTCTGAAGTTGGAAGTTTATAGCATTCATATTTAGCAAGTCTGAAAAATAAATCCCGTCACACCAATCCAACACCATCCATTATTTCCTCTCCTGTTCTTAGCCTGTGCCAACCGGTATGACTTCGTGTCAACGAGAGGCACATAAGGGCGTGTAAGGTGTGGATTTGAATATGGTATCATGTGCGACGTTATGAAACGATACAGTCATCGAACGCTATGGACAATAGGATCCTACGATGCCCTTGCTTTCTGTCAAGAAGGGGCACTTTGGCCGTTCTTGCTTTGGCCTTTTTCGCCGAGGTTCGGTCACTTACGGATAATATCCGGTCATCCGGAATTATCCGGTGTTCTCTTTCTGTAGAAACCGGACTGTTTATGCCCAATCATAGGTCAGCTAAACAGTCCGTTAATAATCATCTTTGGTTTTGCCCTCGACCACACAAGTGTTCTTCGTCGTCGTTCCTCCCCAGTGCTACCTCTTTATCGTCCCTCTTGACACTTTCGAAGTTTGAGGATCTTGAGTCAAGATTCTCCCTCTGTTTGGCCGTCAAGTATCGTGGCGGGCAAGCATAGGCTTACGTAGTCAGGAGCGAGCTCGCTGCCCGTCGTCCATGCCTTGGCATAGGGCCTATGCCCAGAGATCCGAAGGCACCTTGTAGCTCAGGGCAGTACATCACAGTATACTCCCCGCCGCCGCGCACCAAGCCGCCGGTGATTGCCGCCTGATCACCCTATCCATAGCTCTTGACAAACGTAGATAGTCTTAACTGTCTGTACTGTAACGTTACCTATGCGTCGGATTAGTGGAAATTTCGCAAGCAAACCTCAGCGGTGCATTTTGATTGGCTCGGATAGTTGTCAGCAAAAGTGTGATGACGTTATCATATTTATTCTTACTTCCACTTTGGTTCGTTATAGGTGCAGCTGTACGATATATACGATTGCATACTATTAATACTTGAAGTAGCAATGTTTTCTCCATGTATAGTCCAACCGTTGGATACATTCTGAAGAATTCAAATCAAGAATAATGTCGTCGGATACCGGCGCAACCGCGCCGACGGTCTCGGAGAAGACACTCGCTCGGCGTCGATACTATCGAGACAAGCAGCGTGAGTATCGCCGCAAGTTGAATACTGAAGGGGCAGCAATGGAAGCGGAGATCGTACACCTTCGGTCGATCCGTGATAGTCTTCGAGCCATGGGTGAGTCGCCAGTGCGTGAAGCAAGCGATGGTCCGTTGTCGTGGTGTACCATTGCCAAGGTGTTCAAAAGAGAAGCCCATCGTGTCTTGACGGATCGCCAGGCACTGGTCACTCAAACACAAGAGTACCGAACCCTCATGCAGGCCATGCAATGCTTTGTCGTGATGAACATTCCGGTACATTGTCACATTTCCGTCGAGAGACAGAGGTTTGAGATCGCTGTGTCTGTGCATGTACTAGCTACCCATGTCCCGCAGCAATGCATGGTACTGTGCGACATTGGCGGCCGAGCCGAGAGCTCGAACCCTCGGCAAGGAGTGGCTCACGCAGCAATTGTACCACAACATGCACAGGCCTTTCGCGTCGTTTCCTGCCGTGAACTATGACGACGAGTTTTGCCATATCGACGTCCAAACGTGGGACGACGATGACCCGGCGTTCATGTACATGGAAAGGTTGCAGTACTCGTTGCCAGGCACGTTGCACATGTTTCGACGACTGATCGAGTCCAACATGCAGGCAGTGATGTTCCATCCATCCATCGAAATGGCAAGTCAAAATAGCTGGCTATGCCAAACAAAAAACCAAATGACCCTTGGCGTTGATTAGGTGGTGGAAGAGAGCACGGCCAACACGCGGTTGTTTCACTCGGCCACTGCCAATGGCGCGTTCGTGAACTCGCTCCAAGGACACTTCATGGAAGCTGATCGGTTCGTCATGGTCATGCGCCAAGTTGAACACGATGAAGTCCACGTGTGCCCCCCCCCGCTCAAGCAGCGGTGCTTCAGGTCGTGGTGAGTGCACGGCAATAACTTGTATAGTGTGATGGTTCGACGGTGGGCTTAGCTACTGTATGTAGGACCGAGGTGCGGCAGGTATCGCCATCGCACATCTTAGTACGTGTCGTGAGTCACTTGTCGCACTTACATCAACCTGCCACCGGGTTTGTGAGTGTGGACGACTTCGCGGCGATGACGGGCATCGACATGATGGACGTTAACGAGAAGGACGCGTACGTCCGGCGCGAAATGATCCGACGGGGGCATGCGGAGTTCTTGCCTTGGCGGCAACGTTTCATGGACATGATGCACCACCAGACCACGATAAACTAATTAGAGGTGTTTATCAAGTCAATATTTTGATGCTGTGTTAACTTGTCATCAGACACGCCCATTTCGAAAGTGGTGCGAAGTCAGCAAGCTTCGAAGTTCGAATCGAAGTTTTACACTGGAAAGTCGTCAAGATTTCACACTTGCTAAAAAAGTCTCTATTATATTATTGTGGATTTGATACAAATTTGGGGCAATCGAATCGCGCCGACGAAACCGATCCACAATCGATCTGATTGGTTGAATTTCATTGAGAACGTTGTGATTGGCTAATAATGTTGAGCTCATCTGAGGTAGCCAATCAAATTGATTTAAATTCCAACGAGAAACCACGCCACAACTCGAAATTTCACTCGAAAGCACAATAATACTGGTATTGTGCTTTTCATGTATTTTGCCCGTTGTTTAACTGCGTTAGCTGTTATTGTGCTTTGCATGCAGTTTGCCCGTTGATTAATTAGGTTAAACAACCGGACGCTTATAATTATATAAGCCACTTTGATGATACAGTAAAACAACGATAACATGAGGTTCTGCGTTCGACGAAAATAATATAACGACATTCAATTTTAACCAACGGGTTCAAAGCAATACAGCACCAACGAGATGCCGTCACGTTGCCCGACTCGTTCCTATGTGAGCTGACGGTCAAGGTGGGCAAACCCTTGGGAAAAAGTAGAACCAGCATTGGCGATCCTTCGATCCTGCAGCTTCGGAGAACGGACACGTTCGGGGTTGTGAAAGCAACCTTGGTGGACGCCGCATCCTCGACGGTTGACCACCACCACGCCCAAGCAGGTAGTATGCGATCCACTTGAGTTCCCGCGACATCAAAGGATGTATACATCAAATGTGCGGCAAACGCGAGACAAGACAAGTACATCATGCTGACACTGGACAACTACAGCGATACCGTGCTCCAAGTGTGGGAGAACGCCAAGAAAGTTCGCAACGCCCAAGCTACGTTCACACTGTTGCTGTTCATATACATTGGTACGAAGCACAAGAATTATATATATATCTCAAAATTCCGTTTAGAAAGAAGTACCGATACTCTTGCGATTCGGCGGGCCACACAACAAAATATTGCGTCCTCGTCCATTCGGCTTCCTGAGTTTATCAGGGAGGATGACGTTGACCTTGAACCTTTGCAACTGCAGTATGCATCTGTTGTTGCAGCACGATTGCCGATTTCGGCTCCGATCGAAATTCCCTCGAACGCGACGATGCAACAACTGCGCCACGTTGACCGGATGGCCGAAAATCATGCGGACGAGCGCCGAAGAGACATCAACATTGAGTCTGAGCCGTATAGAATGGTTCGTATCCGTATTGGCTCCGTTACGAGTGCCCCAGTAGAATGTTATATATCTGTGGAGGACATGCGCAGAAGTCTTGGACTTCCTCAGTGCGATTTGACACCAGCATTTCGAGCCCCAATGCATGGCTTATCTGAGCCCCTTTTAAATACCGAGGATGTAGATCACATTGAGGAATAATAGGAATAATTCACTTCAATGTGTGACAAGTTTACATTAGAAAACATTCTTTGTCTAGATGATCATTTTGGTAGCCACAATGTCTGTACAAATTGTACGCTACGTCATCACTTGATTTTGTGCATTCAACGATTGCAACATCTAACGTTGCCCGTATATCAAACCTAAATGCCATCGTGTATTTGTCAATCCAACGTTTCAGAAGGCTAAATCCAACTTCGATTGGATTGAGCTGTGGAGAGTATGGGGGCAAATAAAACAAAAGGGCGCCGGTTGAGTGGACGGCGTCTTGCAACTGCTTGTACATATGGATCTTGGCATTGTCCAAAATCAAAATGGACCGCGGGAGTGACCAAGGGTTGAGGCAAGTCTCATTTAGATATTCCATTGCTAAAATTATACTTGTGTAAGATTTGTCCGTTCGATACCATCAACATAATCCCACGCCAGAAACCCGGACGTTGTGAAGGCTGCTAGAGCCGATACTCGTTCACCCCTGGAAAACGGTAAATCCACAATCGCCTTGGTGTTGCGCCTCGACCACGCAAACTTCCGCACAGCATCGCGGCCATCCTGGGAGTAAAAACACTTCAAACGCACGTAATAGTCCTGCAGCTCGAAATCCGCAGCCTCGAGCGCACGCCGTTCCAAGACTATATATGCAAAGTTATTAACACAATTAGACGCATTCCATTTATAACCTTTTCGGGTAAGTCCAAGGTCATGCATCAATGCTCGGCAGATGGTTGACGGTGATACGTTTTTGAGAGACGGAAATTGGAGCTGGATGGCTTCTTGTAGCTCCTCGATATAGAAGCAGGGATGCGCAATTGCGTAGTCGTTGACCCACGCGTTCACAGTGTCTGGCCACCGTAGAGTAGTGGCACGTCGTGCCTTGCCGTCGACGTAACCAGTGCTCGAGAACATCTCATTGAAGCGAGCCACTGATCGATACGATAGGCCAAGCACAAGCATCACCACTTCAATATCTATCCCATAGACCTGCACCAGGACTACACATCTCCAACGCATGTCAACGCTGATCATGACAAAACAACTTGTTTGCCACAATGAAGTCGGCAAACAACTTGATTAACGAAAATGCCTTTTACAACAACTGCAACCATTTGATATGAACCAATCACCATTAGTTTTTACGCTAGCTTAAACAACGCACCCAACCGTTATTTAAGTTACTTTAGACGTTATTTAAGCCTGAGAAAATTTTAAACAATGAATTTAACCCTGGAATTGCCAAAAAAGGTGCAAAGCACAATATTAGCCCGATTGAAGGTAAAACAACGCTAAACCCAAGTTCTACCCAAGTTCTGCATTTTTTCAGCAGAATAAAACGACCCTTACTTTACAGCACTTCAGCCGCTAACTAATAGATCATTCGGTCAATATATGTAGTAGTGCTACAAGTACTAGTAAATTGTTTGTCGTAACTAATTTGAACACCTTGTCCAATTGTATCGATGAGGTTTGCGGTACTGGTCACGGCAGGCATCGCGGCTTCGATTGCCGCCACTGCCGCACCTGTTGGGGAACAAGACAGCCGGCTCGAGTACACAGAAGGTCTTACCCTTCGACCCCTTCCCCATGTGGGCAAGGCCGTGGCGCATTTCCATTTCGATCTTACGACGACATCAGCGGCGTCGAGCCAAGCTCATTTCGACGTGTTTCCCCAGAGCCTTCGACACGTGGTTCAAAAGTACAACGTCGAGGACCTCGAGTTGACGTTCACAACAGGGCTGTGGCGCCATGAACAATGGGGTAGCATCCTAGGCAACGGCCCGCATGGAGTTTCGCTGCAGGCGACGATGCACGATCCTTCGCATTGGACGGGGCTGACTCAGCAACTGGCAGGACTCTTCTCGGCGTCTCTGAACAAGATGGACGCCTCGACAGTCTACACCACGAACTCTTCTTCATCTACAACAAGTATCCACGGCATGCTTCCGCGCGAAGAGCTGTGCACAGAGAACCTCAGTCCATGGCTCAAGATGCTTCCCTGTCGAACGCACGGCGGCCTTGGCGCGTGGGTTCGACCTGTGACGCTGCTGGACTCGGACTTCCTCTCCATTAAGGTACGCGTCGTCCACGACCATGGCACGCTGCGACTCCATCAATCGCTCACGGTGGTGCGGCGAGTGGATCCCACGTGGTCATTGCAGTCGCTGCTCGGCCTCACGTCTTCGCCGACGTCTGCATGTGCTTTGGCGCGCTCTAGTGTCGTGGCTACGGACCTCGCGTTCGTCGGCTCGTCTGCCACATCCCCCGGCACACGTAACAACCCCGTGGACCACTCAACTCTCCACCAAGTCTCCTTTGCATCGGCAGCGGCGACCACTCCCTCGCCGTGGCTGGTCCGATCTGATTCTGAGTCTGATTCCACTTCTGCGTCTACTACCTGGCGAGGCGTCAGCGGCCATCGCTACTTGACAGGATACGGTCAAGTTCGCGGCGGCATTGGCCTGCAGCTGACCAACCACCACCCAACCAATGCCATCCACGTGGCCTACCACGAAACCATGCCATGGTATCTTCGCGTGTACTTTAGCACCGTTCGACTTCGATTGAATGGTGTGGATGTGGATCCGTTGACGCTGCCGTCGTTTCACGTCACAGTGCCCACCTCGTCGTCTCAGCATAAACACCTTCGTGCACCGTATGAACTGCACTTTGCAGTGGAGATTGCCCCTCTGTCGCAGCTAAGTCTAGCGTATTCGTTCGACAAGACGTTTCTGCCCATGGGGGCCCACCCCCCCGACTCGAACCGTGGCTTTGATGTGCCACCGGCGTCCTGGACAGTGGACGGTGTCACATATTTCACGGAGCCGCTGCTTGTGCCCCTGCCCACCCCCGACTTTAGTATGCCATACAATGTGATTGTACTCACATCCACCGTGGTGGGGATGAGCATTGCGATCGTGGTGAACACGCTCGTGAACCACGAACGACGTACCAACTTGCTGCTCACACTCGTGCACAAGCTTAAACGAGCGTTTGCATCTGCGAACAAGAACAAGGAAAAGAGCGACTAACTACGAACATTACTACATAGTAGTACATTGAAACGTTGATGATATTAATACTTAAGATCGATGGAAGGTGTACTGTGTAGCATTGGAGCATGTATGCGATTGGGCAGCACAACTAACTCGACTACTGTAGCATTCGACTTGACTGATAGCAATTCTGTACAGGCAACCAAAAAACTGTACTGTAAACCACTGATATTTCCCTTTAACAGTGTCCAAGCGGTACCTTTATTCACATCTGTGACATGTCTATTACGCTTTTGAATACTAGTATAAGACAGTGATATCACAAAATCCGCGACACGGATTGATTTAAGGAATTCATGGTTTTCTGCACTCCCTACAGTACGTACTGCACTGGATGCGATCGATACCTACAGTAGTACAGTACTACCGGTAGTCTGTCCAGGCTTGGTCATTGACATCATCAACATGCTGCCGCCGCCACCTTCGACCACCACCAAGACCCCGCTGCTCGACAGGTGTATATAATATATACATCTAGCTTACCTATCAATTTACCCAGCGTGCTGACGACATGTCGTTCGTAGCCAAGACGCTGCATCCTACACACAGCAGCACGCACCAACAACCACCTCAACGATGCCAGCCAACTCGAGTCGGCCAAAACAGCGATGGGTCCAAGCTGCTCGGCACATCCGCGACAAATCGCCCAAGCCATCGAATCGATGGAACGAGCTCTTGACGACGTTCCGGTCGAGTCAACGCAGCACGTGCATCATGCGGCCGCCAGCCAACCCTGACAAGCCCATCTCTTCGTTTCAACTGGTATGGTCTTGATTATTCAAACGATGTCACATATCTATCATGCTGTGGCCAGAGTGATATTGACGTGTTCTTGGGCCGGTCGAAACCGCCGGCCATCGAGTACATTGTCGTCGAGGTGCTCGTGCACAAATGTCCCCTGCATCCGTCGCATCTAGGCCGGTGGGCGCACTCGGCTGTCCGGTATGGCACCGTATCGCAGTTTCATCATTTACTCGTCTGATATGATGTTTTCATATGCGCGAAGGTACACGATGCCCAACGGTGACCAGAAGCTGGTCAATATTTGCCGGTACGTGGTGGTGCCACGTCATATATAAGAGATTTCTATCTAGACCAGAAGAAGGCCACCAATTGATTGAATTTTACGACGACCCTGAAGATTACCTCTTGGGCGTTCAAGGCAAGGTATGTACGTACAGAACCAGCCCAAACAAACAAATCATATTGTCAATTCGATTCGAATTTGGGGGTGCAATCGACCAAACCGATCCACAATCGATCGGATTGGTTGAATTTCATTGAGAAGGTTTTGATTGGGTAATAATTTTTGAGCTCATCTGAGGTAGCCAATCAAATCGATTTAAATTCCAACGAGAAACCACGCCACACAACACGCAATTTCACTCAAAAGCACAATAACATTACTTTATTATTTGCTCGATGAAATTCAATTTGATCATTTTTATTCAAAGATTCCGTACTAACAATATGGACAATTCTATGAAATAATATCGTTCGATTCGCGTTTTTCTATTGCATGGTACATACGTCAATACCGCAGAACCCTTTACAACCAATATATTCGACCTGTACAGTGCAAAACTACCAAGACAAATAACCCCGTTGGGAACTGTAGGGCGGTATCTTTTCCCGAGATATTTGCTCGATCCGCATCGAAGACGTCCATCCGGATAGCATGCGGGCACTGGATCATCATTTCCAAGCCATTTCCCATCGTTTTCGAGCCGATGGCAAGGGATGCTCATTTGAAATCACCGGCGGGTTCTGGGAGAACCTCGTGCGCGAAATGTTTCATTTGCCGTCGAAACCCAGCGGCAATTGTGCGCGATGGGTGTCGAAAGGACTCGTGTACGCAAACGTGCTGAAGCGCCAGAGTATGTTTCCCAAAGCCATTTGGGTCGAGATGCTCGAAAATCAGGTAAATAGATGTGTATATATATAATAATATTTTGTATTGGGGCAAAAGCGGATATTTTATTGAAATGCATCATCTTGCTTCATGTACACTGTATTTGTGCTTTGGGCTGCACATATTTATATATATATATATTTATATATTTGTATATTGGGGCAAAATCAGATTTTTATTCACATACCAGTATATACAGTAGGTAGCGCCCAAAAATTGCAACTTACTTTATGTGCACTGTTTTGTCAGCGCGGACTGAACAACTATTGGTAGTATTGTTCGTTCCACATATATATATATTATTTCGTGCATACATATAGCGTATATTTACCCCGTGTCATAAATGTAGTCGGCGGCGAATGCGGCCAACGTCAATGTCGTGTACTATCGTCGCATAAAAGGCAAAGCAAAAGAAAAGCCGCATCTACAAACGGGTAAACAAACTATTAAAATATATTCATGCCGAATATTATTTCATTCAAATCCTAATATATTTTTTCGATTTTTGTGTAGGGTTTAGCTTTACCAGCGTGAAAGCATGCTTATTCTTCCCCACCGACTTGTTTCAATCGTGGCTGTATTGGGATATGGCCAAGTTTGCCAATGTCATTGTCGACAACAGGTATTGATTGCCCTTTGAGCCGAAATTTCGACTTCTTGGACGCTGACGGAATATTTATAAGTGTCAAATTTCACACTAATTTCAGTCACATATGACTTCGATGTTAAAGCGTCAAAGAAAACCAATTTGATTGGTTACTTGATTATAGTTCTGGGTTGTGATTATCGATTGTCTGTTGATTTGGACTCCAATTTCGACCCGAGTTGACAATAGGATATGCTGTATAAGATCGACCGACTACATTGTCAGTTCAGCCAAAATTCGGATTTTTGTACTGAGTCGCCAAATCCATCGATCGGTTGTTTGTCTTGAATGTTGTATGTAAAAAGTGTCCAGTGTCACACTATTAAATATATAGAAGTCACACCTACTTGATCGAAGCGATAATTTGATTGGCCACTTGATTCGTCTCTCGGTTTTGATTGGTCGGTTGATTGTCTGCCAATTGTTGGAGCTGCTCGTTCGATTGAGCATCCCACTCCAACTTTGAATCGCCTTGACAATATATATATAATATATGTATAGCGACGATGTTTCGACGGACCAGCAGGCGGCACAGCTGCAGCTAGAGCTCGTGGGGGGGGAGGGGTGCCGCACCCCCCGCGCCGTGATCTACTGCGTCCGGTTTTCCCACGCGTTTCTTGTGTTTGCGTTGGCTTTGGGGTACGTTTTTTATTGCCCGGGTGGGTACCCCCCCCAAGAGCACGGGATTCCGTTTGCGTATGAAGTATGCCCAACAACATGGCCGGGCACAACTGGGTACCGCATCACGCTGTCCATCGTCGCAATTGCCATCTTGGAATTTTGGTGGTATTAAACGTGGCTGGGTGGATGTTGCGGAACAACTTGCTGGCGATTAAGAATTGACATATACTAAGGGGTTGCAATGAAAATCATATATGCCCACGGGGTTACCAGTTTGGTGTACATAGCATTAAGAAATGGTGGTGTCAACCTGCCTTTCACATACACGCACACTCCTCATTCTACTCATGACAGACTATAGGAACCCAGATACTTGTATATTATCCATCGGGTAGTAAGGCCGCAGACGACACTAAAGCAATACTGTAGTGTCCTCGCTTGAGATTACAGGGCAAATCCACGAAAATGTCCAGCTTGTACGGCTTGGCTTGCCAGTCGAGATTGAAAGTCTACCTCAACTAATCAACCAGGTAACGTGAGTAAGGAATGAACATAGTGTTTATTGCCTAGTGCGCTGCTACGAATTGAACCTGTCTCCACCCCAAAATCGAAACAACACCACGCGTATGCTCATTCCCACTAAGTCGTGCAATTAGTCGTAACGTTACTATCGTTAATAATAGCTATGGTCAAAGGATGTCCTTTTTAAACGGTTGCGTCGACCCGAGGGGTGCAAAATCGCTGCTGTGTTGGCTCGTGCATGTAGCAAGGCGGGTCCCTCTGGAAGTCGCCAGCCCAGCATACACGCGATATTGACTCGTCACCGTGTGCATCTAAAATATGATGATACATCGTCACATATGGAATAGCTCGTACATACCACACAAACAATTGCCAGCCACACACTGACCAGATGTAGGATTTGCCGGTACACGCCACTGGTACTACAGAGTACCAAGTCAGTAGAAAACACTTGATGAGAACTATTGTCTTGGTTCATGCACCAGGTTTCCATGGCGAGCTCGCAGGCGTCAGCGGCAAAAGGCGGCACGTTTGAAGCGCTATCGGGGCTACCGCTTCTTGTCAAGTTGGGGCGAATGATATATTACACTATCATGGAGGACTTGATTACCACAGAGCTTCGTGGCAGCAGCACAAACTCAATCCGACGCGCAATATCGCAGGGGGCAGCGAAAAAAATGTTGTCGAGGCCGCCACGGCCGCCAAGATGAGCAACTACGGCACCAAAATCAGTCGTATTTTGTTGGGGGGAATGAGCAGAAATACATAGGTAGCTTGGGGGCGACTTGGCTCGAGCCATTGGCGGATACAGGAACATCCCAACACGATCAGCAAGACAGGGGTGAGCCAAAACAGCACGCCGTCCCAACTCAGACCCCCGTAAACCGCGTGTCCGCGCACGACTTCTGTCATGTCCCACACTGAACATGCACACGCGGCCTACATCACAACCACCACCCCATTGAAATCAAAGCTACTAAATGACCGATTGCGTGCCCACCACGGCGAGCAGAGCGCTCACAAGTGAGGTACGCATGCTGGTGGCCGTGATGTGGGCGTCTTGGGCCATGATGCTATGGCGGATTTCAATCTACTGCTGTAATACTACTGTACTGCACTGTAAGATAACTACCAAAGAGAGTAAAAACATTGGGCATTCACGGTTGTCGTCGAGGCTTCTACGGTTCATTATGGAATCACACGTTTCAAATGGCCAAGTAGTTTCCATCGTCATTGTGGCCTGCCACGTAATAAGGTGACGTTCTTCAACCAATGTCGGATCTGTGAAACTCCCACACAATTTGGGTCCGTTACTTTGACCATCATTCCTAATTGAACCCCTTTGAAGTTTGTATGTCATGAGAATGTAGGTTGATAATCGCAGTACGCGCTTTGCGAGCTGGCAACATTCCGAAGCTGCACGCCACACTCGCTTGCTAGCTGACCTCGTCATGGCGACCAACAGCACCACCCCCGCCACCATAGAACGATGCACGCTTCTCAACGGCACCTTCAACAACCTCATTCAAGTCATGCTGGGTCTCATCGCGTTGTCGGTGCTCATCTTCAAGCGCTACCACGAACGACCTCGTCGACCGCTCAGGGTCTGTCGTCACCTTCGTGGCACCAACATATTTGACGCATGTTTCGTCGTAGATTTGGATGTTTGACGCGTCCAAGCAGCTCATTGGGGCAGGTGTGGCACATGCCGCGAACCTCGCGATCGCCATCACCCTCTCGGGTCTCGCCAAAGGACAAACGGGCGCCGATCAGGTCCATCTCCACCACCACCACCCATCGTATATGCATACATGTATCCTCACGTACAGTATATATCCATCGACCTAGTGCGCGTTTTACTTTGTCAACTTTACATTGGACACGACATTCGGGGTTGCGGTCAACTACCTCTTGCTGAAAGCGCTCGTGTATTTCGCGGTATGTAGCTACCAACCCCTCCCTCGTTCCCACCGCCATCACATCACTCAGCATGTTGCTTTTTTATGGCTGGCTTGTATAGGTCAAATATAACGTCACTGCGCTGCAAGTGCCTGGAGACTACGGTCATCCCATTCAAGTTCGGTACGCGGTCTTCCATCGTACTAGTATCCAGGGCTAACATTCGTTATGGTTGTATCCAGCGTCTGGGCGATTCAACTAGTTACGTGGCTGGTGATCATTTGCTCGACCAAAATCTTGATTGGGGCAGTGATCTTTGGCCTGGAGACACCGTTGGGGGACGTTGCCGCCTGGTTGTTCAGTCCATTTGGCGACTTGCCCAAAGTCGAACTTGTGATTGTTATGGTCGCATGCCCCGTGCTCATGAACGGCCTGCAGTTTTGGGTACTGTTGATGTGTATATTGCTGTAGTTCTTGTGAATATTCGCTATACACTTTTAAAATTCGCCTGGTTTATCGAATCAATATTGAATCCCACTCGCTCGAGTTGTGATTGGTTGAATATACTTGTCCTTGCTGTAAGAGCCAATCAAATACACTCAAAATAGAATATTAGCCAATAGCGTCGATGACTCGTGATTCGATTAATTCGGCGGCGAGATTAATTCGATGATTCGACAGGGTCTGGAAATCTGTACCGAATAATCCACAATATATATTTGTATTTTTTAATTCGGTTTAAAAGACGACTGGTTTGGGTTGATTCATGAGTATATTTACAAACAAGTGTGCCTGGTGCCGTGCGTTTGCTACGATTTATAATGTATTCAACATTATATGTATATATTGTAAACAGGAATTGGTGGATTTATGATATTATATATATTGAAAACAGGAATTGGTGGATTCATGATATTATATATATATATATTGTAAACAGGAATTGGTGGAGTCATGATATCATAATGTTGTGTAGATTCAAGACAACTTTCTCAAGAAACAAGTGCCCGATATGGACGCTGTCCCATCTTCCGATGACGCGGACGTTCCTGGAGACGCCCCCGTGGATAGTGACTCGATCAAGTCGGTGTAATCGGCGACCTGGGATGTTGTGGCTCACGCGTCGAAATTAAACGCAAACGATATTGTCGATTTTCTTCAAATTTCCCAATTTTGCATGGTTCGTTCAATCGAGCACAAATGGAGCCGAGACATCCGATTGGCAATTAATTATCCCAGTAGAAACTCGAAAATGGATTGTAGCCAATCAGTGATAAGCAATTTTCGATTGACCAATGGGAGAGATTGGTGCTCGATTCGCACGGCGAGATTATTCGATAGAACGGGGTCCGGAAATTCATACCGAATCTCCAATATTCCTTCACTTAACATTTACACGTATTTGTGCTGTGTTCGCTTTATGTTCGCAAAGACCATGTCTATTTATTTCAGTAAAGCAAATAATAATTAAATTTCTTTATTCTTGATTGACACAGAATAAAGAATGCTTTAAGCCAGTCGGAATGAATTGTTTGTTGACAGTGAATATTACTAGTATTCCACAATATCCCCTGAATATCGATGACTATTGAGACTTTGCAGAATGAATGATACTACGTATTGTCGATTTGATACAAATTTGGGGAGGGGGTGCAATCGAATCGCGCCGACCAAACCGATCCACAATCGATCGGATTGGTTGAATTTCATTGAGAAGGTTTTGATTGGCTAATCATATTTAGCTCATCTGAGGTAGCCAATCAAATCGATTTAAATTCCAACGAGAACACAATAGTATATTGATTTCTTGAGGCAAAAACTCTCAAGACTTATTTCTGCATCCAGCGCGAAGTACTGTACATATTCTTCGACCCGGTCCTTTCGGAATACTACATTATTCTATTGAAATGAATAAATCGCTCTTGTTGAGATTATATAATAATTTTCCCCTTGTTTCCCTATGAAATAACGATGACACTGTTTTGTGTGTTCGTGCCCCCTCGCAAGAACTTTGACGACAACAAGTACATCCACTCAACTTTTATTCTCAAGGCTTTGAGCGGTGGTGGTGGTACCCATACGCCTACAATAGCCACATTCGATTAGAAACATAACGACCAACTGAGTTCTCATGTTGTTGTGGGGACGATGCGTCTCTGACTATAAATACTTTAGTATCCATTACATGTCGAATTTGATCAAGCAGGGCCACGATAACTTGTTGGTTGCCGTTGAAAATATCGATTTGCCGTCGTAGCAGCGTCAACGGCATCGCCTACCAACACCCCTCCATCATATACTTGCCGAAATAAATCATTTAATCTTATATTTTAAAAAATATATAATATTTGTCAAATCGATTCGAAACTCTGGAGCCTTCAGTAGAAACGAATGTCTAAAGAGAATGGGATTAAAGAACCGCCTAAGCCAATCAAATCACGTTCATTCAAATTTCTACCAATCCCTCCTCCGCATGGGGCAAATCCGCATATATACTAATCATTGTATAAGATACGTTGTGCAAGCTTAAATTGAATCGAATGGATTCGAATGCTTTATTTGGCGAAATGACGACTCACAAGTCCAAATTTGGGTGAAATGCACAATACCGATTGATTACCTTGTTGTGGCTCAAGATCGTCATCACTTTGCTGATGTTATGCAGGCAACTGGCCCGCTTCCCCCGCGGCGCACGACATACGCCATCTAACCGCCGAACGTGTTCGACCTTTTCAACCAACGACACAAGGACCAGGCCATCTTGAAACTCGGGCAGTGTCGCCGCCTACAACACACAATGTACACGTCAACGAATACACCTCTCAAGTAGTTAGTAGTACTAAGTCCATCTGAGCTAGTAGTAGTTGGGCATGAAAAGAAGGAGTAGTAGAAGATACTAGTATGTACATCCAGCGAGGGAGGGGCGCCGTCCACGTGAAGCGCCTGCAGCCACGCCGCCAGGTCAGACAGAGTGGACGTCAATTTGAATGGTTGCGGCTGGGGGACGACGTCTTCGTCGACGTTGTGCCACGTCATGGGATGGTTGTTCCTTGACGAAACATCGTCGGGGTTAATTGGGTCGTTTGGATGTGGAAACAAATCTTCGGACGGATCGATGTCGGTTTCCCGCCACTGGTGGGAACTATGCACTTCCGTGTCGACGTGCCAGCAGGTGACGAGTCCGGTCGTCAGATCATCCTCTTCCTCGTCGTCGTCGTCGTCGTCCCCCGGGGGGCTGGGGAGTAGGGGGCGAAGGGGGGCAATAGAGTGCGGCGGGGGGTGGCTATCCTTATGTACGCGTCGAATGTCCTGTAATAGCCCCACAAGGACGTGTGTATGACCCGCGTAGATCTACATGACATCCACATTACTTTAAGAAAATCAAGACAAATGTTAGAGTGGAATGAGTTGATCAGTGTGGTTGGATTAGTTGGTTAGTACATGCGATTGGATTAGTTGTTTAGTTGATCAGGGATAGTTGGTTAGATGATCAGTGTGACGAATGAGTAGTTAGTTGGGTTCGTACCTTGTCGTCACACCATAAGAAGCGTTGGGGAATGGCTGGATGAGCACGTAGTAACTCGAGGGCGTGTTCAATATTACGCAGGGCCATTTGTTTGGAAACATGTGACGAAAGGTATGGGGGTTCGGCTTTAACGGATTTCGACATTTGAGTCACCCGACTCGCCAAGTGGCAGAGTAAGACCCCGCTTTGAAGGTGTACCTATGCAGTAGAAATATTGTTATTTTTCATAACATGCATGGAGGAAAAACAATCTGGTCATAGAGGAAAAACACAAACGACAATCTCCTACCTTAATATCGTCAAACGTTGGATGGACATGGGTGCAGTCGAGGGTGTCCAAGTACCCCTGTGTACGTAACCACTCGACGAGCAAGATTTTGTCGTCTGCGACTTGTTGGAGCTTGTGGTCGTTCTCGTTTTGTATGTCAAAATCTCGATGGATTTCTTTATTTAAAGGGGAGATGGTTTGAACGGGCACGCGTTGGAACGCTTCCATGACGTGATACAACAGTCCCCACACGAGGTGAAATTGCCCTTTGAGAATGGGGTCACTATGACAAGTGTAGATGGCGGGGGCGATCGGGGGCTCGAGGGACCGAAGCGCAGAGAGGGCCGATGAGACGTTATCTTTGGCTTGTTGCAACGTTGTCACGTTCGTGTGCACTGGGACGGGTTTGGGAATGTTGGCCATGCGATTCACAAGGTGGCTACCACAGCAATGTTAGCTTTACTTCTAGCTACTATAAGTTACCACAAAAGAACTCCATTTCGCAAGGGATCTTGGAGGAGACTTGCGGGCTACCGGTAGGCACACAAAATAACCTAATTGTGAGCCAGGGATGTTGATTGATAAGTCGTCTTCTACGCACTTGGGATGGAATAGTGTAGCCGAGGGAATGCAGCCAGTCGGTCACGCGACGGGTTTGCTCGTGGGTAACACACGGCAGCGGTCGCACACTGCTGCTGTTGGTCGACGAAGGGTGGGGGTGGAATTGTTGTGTGGTTGGAGGGGGCTTTGGTGTGGAAGGGGATGTACATTTCGCGTTTCGTGTCGTCGTGGTGGTAGTTGCTTTGAACACGGTGTATAGCAGTCGCCACATGTCGACACTGAACTGGGGACTCTCGGGGTCGTTCATGTGCATCAAAGTGGGGGGTAGCGCGTGCAATTGACTTAGAAACGTCAGGGCCAACTGCACGTTGTGGCGCTTTTGCGCAGAATTCTGAGGGGCGATGCAGCACCCTTGAGGCACAAATCGGCCTGGCTGGTCCACCAGCGGTCGTAGCTTGGCTTTTACGAAGGGTGGGCCCCCTCTACATCTGACATCAGGCTAAAACACAATTGCGCCAATCCATACCGGTACGCTAAGATGGCGGCGATTTGGCACAGGATCACTCCATCCTGAAAGGCTCGACCTGACTGTGCCAAGAACGTTTCGGCTGTAAAGTGATCAGTGCCGGGTAGCTCGTCGAAAGGCAGGGCGATACCGAGAGATCGAATCCATCGACAGACTGCGTACGCCTTGGGCAAGGGGAGTAACCCTGGGGGGGTCATATGGGAGAATGAAGGGGCGTTGCAATGTGCTGCAGGGGTGTCTGATTGGGCCAGCCATAGAGGATCCACCATGAATTGCACGTGGAAGTCTAAATATGTGAGGCAAATATGATGGTTCTGTAAGGGGGACAGAAATGGTATTCAAGGAGATAACGAACATACTTTTTTGTATCTGTGGGGAGGGTGCTATGGCAGTTGGTCGAGGCTGGCCCTGGCTAGTGTGTGTTGCGGGGGAGATTGAGCTGTGGACTTTGTCAGGTGCTAACAGCGTTGACGTATTCCACGCCAAGCCTGGCGGTCGAAACACTTTGGGAACGAGGCGAGTGGTGGGAGTTGGATATGACACGGCTACAGTGGTTTTGACTCTAGTTTTTGGTGGTCGTTCTGGAGGTGGAGTCTGGGGGACGTTGCGGTGTAGCTTGTCCACTTGACCGTGAATGTACTGCTGCTGCAGTCGCCGAATGTGTTTTTGCATCCACAGCGTCTTCAGGATGCTCAAGGTGGCGCATATGGCTGGAATTTGGCCTTCTAGAATGTCGAGAACGCTTTCGGGGTCTCGAAGGACGTGGTGATGACTGCTGCTATGTTTGGGAACGTGGGGCAGGACGACGGCTAGGACTTGTTGGATTTTGTGAGCAGATTGCGCCGTCGCCGACGCTTTGGCAGGAGGTGGCTGCAGGGTCTAGTCATAGTACATGCACAATTGGTCTCAAGTAGAGTTTCCGTGGAAGACCAACCTGTAGCGCATTCGCAACTTCAAACAACACGTCTCCATTCTGTAACACGGCAAAGCTGTCCACAAGCAGGCAAGTGGCAAGTGGCAACGAGTTTAACCAATGCAGCCACTTCTATAACGATGGAAATGTCGTGATTGAGGAGTACGTGCATAAACCATCAGCAACCAACCTTTTCACTGTGGCCAAGAAGGGGTGGCGGCGGCAGTGTTGCCATGTGCCTGCTCAAGATATGGCGCTACACTGACAGTTACGGAGTCGAATGGTTGGCTAAAATACATGAAACAAAATCGCATAGGTATGTGTCATTGGATGCTCAAAATATAATCAACCAGTGATTTATCCTTCCGGATACAGAAGCATCGTATCCGGTTTCAAACACTGCCCGGGGATTGGTCAACGTGGAATCGGTTCTGGGGCGTGGGCGAATTGACTGGTTTCGTGGCGAAGGAATCGAGATGATCCACCGAGTGACCGCCCGCCTCCGCACTCATGCCGGCGTGCTTCAGCGCCGCGGCATGGCCTCGCATGGCCATGGCGGACATGGTCATTACCCGCACGGCATGCACTTCCATGTGGACCCCGTGCACAAAAACGCTGGTCTCGCGTTCAGCGTGCTGACGTGGTTGTGGATCTTTCACCGCGCCAAGGAAGACGGCGCCGTCGTCTTGGTACGTTTGGACGCGTACTCACAGTACCATGTTGACTTACATGTAGGGCTTGGAACATCCGTGGGACCATGGGCACGGAAATGGCGACCACCACCACCACGGCGAAGGCCACGAGTTCGAAAAGGAAGAGATCGGAGTGCGACCTCGCCTTGTCATCAAGGAAGACTAGGCCACCTTGCAAACACAAGTTGTTGTCTTAAGCTGTCGATAACACAACGGCATCATCATATGTACACGTCATGGACATTGCGACCATGCATGCCATCCATGTGGATTTGGTGGAATGGTTCATTCGAGTGTGTTGGGTGATGATGCCAGTGTTCATACTGCACACCTCACGGGGCAATGACTCTTGCAGTGATGTCGATGGGTGGATTGTTGCTGGTCACGCCGTAAGTACATTCATTGCTCTTTCGATACGGCTAGATGATCCGACAGTGAGAGCAGCATGTTAGCCCCTGTCCACTACAGTACTGTATCCCGGGCAACGCCACCAGTCATCCAGTTTGAATGTTCCCATGTACATTGTCACTGCGTTGGTTTCTATCGATTGTCAGGCACTTTGGACAATGTTCACTTGAAAAGAGTGGTCATACTTAGTACAGCATTGACACTGCATGATGACTTATGGTTAGCTTAAGAGCATTTCCTCCGCATCCATAGTACGTAGTAAAGTACGGTAGAAATAGTAGTACAGTACCCTTCGTGCTACGAATTTATGACGTAGTATGTGCCACATCAAATGGTCCGGCAACGTTAACAGTTTAACCGAAAAGTCCTCGAATGAAAGTAACTATGCAAAGTATATACATACATATTTGGGTGCTAGGCACTCTATAGAAATGGCTTACACCAGCAGCGTCGTGCATTCTTCGTATCGCACGCGGTCCGTCTCGAGCTCGTTGTTGTGTCGTGCCGCCACGTCATTCTTCTTGGCCATATCGGCATCAATAAACTGCTGGATGTTCGGGTGAAACTCGTACTGGCCGCCAAAGTAGTCGTAGTACGACGTGCCGTCAAACATGTAACCGTCGGGGAGCGGGTCGGTTACATGTAACGCTTGGATGCGCCGTTTCTCGTCGACAGTTACGTCCGACAGCGCCACAACCGCCGCATGGCGCGCCGGGCAGCACTGCAGCAACAACAGGCGGAGCTTCTCGGCGTCCAAATGTTGGCCCGTAAACACGAACGAGCACGAAGTTGGCGGCTACAACAAGCATACACCCGTTTTAGCCCCCAGTCAGAAATATCGACTAGTTATACTGCTATCAGAATGCATAAAGTCATAGGTTTTTCGAAAGATCAAGAGTACATCAAAGGGGCGGAACGATGGGGTATATATATATATATATATATATAATGGTGGCTGTACCGAAGACAATGTTGGCTGGACGCGTAAAAACGCTTTGGTGCCCGTGTTGATATACATGTACCCGTGCTGACTGTCGTCGGTGAACGCCAGCGATGCTTCGACCGTCCACACGGTTCCCAGTTGCGCCACAATCGCCGCAATGGTCTCCTCTGGGACGACACCCTTATGTTCTTCATTTGACGACGACGAGTGCACCAGTTGCGTCGACACTTTGTCCATTGCCAGCGCCTTCGCCATATACGTACAACAACCATGATGGTCACACACAATCACAAAGAACTGGCATTATGCGATAGAGCACACACGCAATCAATCCATTCATCCATTCATTGTTTGTCCTGGCTTGGATATGGGACTCTGAGCTTGCAAAGTACCTGAGCGAGCCGTAGCCCAGAGAGTTGAATTGGAGGCGTCGATGTATAGACCGGATAAATCGTCTTCAGGGTCGTGTGGGGACTTAACCCGCGCTACAAACCCATCCCAACACTATATAAGTCCACGTTCACTCCAGCCCCTCGTAAGCCCCCTAAACCCCCCAATTGCCCCCCCTTATACACTATACAAGTCGTACCTGAATGCACGCAACGAACCGATTTCGGTCGAGTTTCAACTTCATTTCAAATCGGACGGCGGTGACAGAGGCTGGCAAGGGCACGACATACGTCGACGGCGCTTGCTGCCACGATGGGAAGTGCACGTCGCGGTAGCGTCGCCGTTCGGACGTTTCAAACACATCGAGGGCCAGAAACGTCGAGAGGTCCCCATCCAGCCCGTTCGACCGCAGACACAGCACGTCCGCGAACGGATTCGCAGAGTCCACGCGCAGTCGGAGGCGGGGCAGATTTGCCACATCTTGGGTGTTGGTGAGCACGACGGTCGTGACAAACCCAGGAGTCAGCTGGTCCCACAATTTAGGGAATGGGGTCGCCGAGTCTGGCAATGTCAGCGCAACGCCCGAGATGACAGTGGTGACGGTACTGAGCTGCATGGCTTGGTCGTGTTGAGTGTGCTTGACGGCAGCGCACACTGCGATCGGGTCTACATAGCCTACAGTACACGACGAAATGGTCAAAAGTTACATGGTTAGTTAAATGTGAAATATTTCGCAAAATAGTCTGTTTGTTTTGTACTTATCATGTTCATGGGAAATAGTATACATCAACATACCCACGACAGTAAGCAGAATGCGAGGCCGACGAGTAGTCAAATTGCTATCTTCGTTGCTTTGAATGGCCAGCAACGCTTGGTCGAGTTGCTGCGGAATGATCGTGGTCGTGTCCGAATCCGCGGGTAATTCCCGCGTGTCTACCACGACATGATGCCATCTACACCAGACTTCATTATATACACTCGGATATGATGCGGTGTTGAGGTATATATATATATATATATATATATTAATACTTCGAAGTATATATGTATAACCACTCGGATATGATGGTTTAGCAGTTTTCGTACTCGTTGGCGCTAGCGGTGAGCTCCGCCAGCGACGCCGCAAGGGCCCGCACTTCGCTGCCCGGCAGCCCGAGAAACACTGTCACAGGAACCACCATTGACGACGACGACTTTGTCCAAGTCGATACTTGAGCTGGTGCCTTCGAAATGCTCCATTGAGGGAAATACCGATCTTTAACGTCCGCGACAGTCTCGTCTGTTTTGTCCAAAAGAGAGTAACACCCCCGTACAAAGCCTTGGGGGATCGATGCTTGGTCGCCATCTAGGACGATAGTATATTCACCATCAAACATATGCAAATATATACATGGAACTATGGGCAATTTAAAAGGTATAATGCATCGAAGAACACCAGCAAATGGGAAAAGTGATCATATCGTAATACCAGAGTTGGGTTTCACGAATGGAATGTCGTGGGCGGCTGCAGTCGCTTTCCACACGTCCAGCACCGCCAAGAGCCGTTCTTGCATGCGGGAACCTGCGACAAGGGGTAGCGCAATCGAGCTCGACGATGTCGCACACGGTAGCCACTCGGCCACCTATTTTTTAATCAAATCGCATGATATATTGTGATTTATTCGCTATAAGCTATTTAAAATTCGCATGGTTTGTCTAATCAATATTGAATCACACTGGAGTTCTGATTGGTTGAATATGTTTGAGATTTCTGTAGGAGCCAATCAAATCCACATAAAATTTTGGATTAGCCAATAATGTCGACTCGTGATTCGATTCGGTGGCGAGATTAATTCGATTATTCGACGGGGTCTGGAAATTCGAACCGAATCCACAATATTACTGTTCTATTCTTAATGAAATCGCAGGATATTAATCCAATATTCTATAGAGAAAATATAGAGATCAAATTGCAGAATTTTGTTCCCTTTTTCACTCAAACTCGACGTACGAGGTTGTTGTCTTCAGTAAAGTCCACCACCACAAGGAGCAACTGTTCGTGTGGCGTGGCCAGAACACGCAGCGCCAAAACGTGCGTCGGAAACGGCACAACCAGCGGCGGACAATGCGCGCTTGTCAGCACAAATCCCTATTAATTAATAGCTACATATTAACATCCCCAGCCGACATGGCACTTTATAATATACATTTGTATTTATTACATATATATGTGAAATAAATATGTTGATGGTAGGTTCTTACATGCGCATAGGGCTGGAGGGTGCCTTCGATGACATGCAAATGCTGGGATTGCACCAAGATCTGGGCATGCGACACCGAGGTGCCAATCGGTCGGCCCACCTTGACTACACTTTCCAGCTATTCACAACCAGACCCATCAGATTGTTTTCCCCATCGATATATATATATATAATATTGAGATTGCGCATGATGATTCAAATATATATACGTTGTACCATGTAGTCGGAAGTTAGAACGTCGTCAACGTGGGAGGCAAAATCTGCCTCCATCCCTGCCTGCACCCACGTTCGAAGGTACGGAAATGAACTCGCCGTGAGCACCAGCAGATCGTTCGAAGCAGCAGGAGACGCCACATGTAAGAGGATCGAGTCCCCCACAATCAAAGCCCCCACACTCGCCCCCGCCACGACAGTGCTATAAGATATATACATATATACAGCCCCCAGTGAATATATATATATCCCCATATATCTACAGCCAATCAATTCACTAGTGCGAAAACCAGCTAACGTTTCAAAGCTCGACAGAATATATTGAACGCACCTCATCACAGCACTTAGCGTTGTCGTCACGTAGATATGGCTCCATTCTACATCAACAATTCCACTTGGCCATGAGCACCATTGACGATAATAATGATAAAAGGAATGAGATACGCACTCGTATGAGGCTCCAGAATGGCCATACGTTCTCCGCAGGCATCGACGCATTCCACGTGCACCATCAGTTGCTTAGCAATCGACGCAGCAACGATGTCAAAGGAGCTGCCAAGCTGTCGTTCAAAGGCCTGGATTGCAGCAACTTGTGCGCTAGCCATCCATTCCTTAGGTGTCGATCCTATGACAAACCAAGTCAAGGCAATCAATACTTCAGTATCGTAGTCACTCAATAAAGGTTCGATTGGCATACCTAGTGCTTTGGCGCTAGCTGCGACGGCGGGTAACGTGGTCGCCGTGTGCACCTACATATTATGATCCACTTGTAAAATCAAGTTGTACACACAAACTACACCGTACAGTAAGCAATTTCTCGTACAACGCAATCAAACGACGCGTATCCGCGGCGTTCGTTGGCACCGACTCGTACCGGTCCAGCTTGGAATCAGCCGGCGACACGAGCGCGTCGGGATCGACGATGCGGGCCGCGCATTTCCCCGTGCCAACGAAATACGTCCGGCCCACGCGGATCCCCGTGAGTGGTTCTTCGGCCACGACGGTGAAATGGGTGGCTGGGAACTGTCCATGCACTCCCTACAAGAAGTCAGCCTTTTGAACTGTGCTATTTGCAACCAACCTACCGCTTGGGGCGACGTGATGGTCGGAGACGATGTCGCAGTTGAAAACTCGGCACTGGTGCGCGTGCCAAAATGCACTGTCGCGCCCCGGTTCGGTGCCCGTTGGAGCCTCCGTGCGTCGTGGCGAATCGTGCCAAAGTCGTAGAAACTGGCCACGTCATCCGCGATATCCGCTTCGGTGAGGGCCCCGCGGGCCGCCGGGGTCTCGGCGTGGTCCAACTTGGCCAGCAAACCCCCGAAGTGATGCGCCAGCGCAGGCTCGGCGTCCTCGACAAGTCGCCGAGCAAAGAAGTCGTCGATGTCCGTGAGCCGGGCCATAAGCGCCATGGAGCAGTTGACCACAGTGTGGTGCATACTGAAGAAGCCCTTGACGGCGCTGGAGGGATGGACGTCCTCGAGGCCGAACGACTGCACGAGGGGCCACGCTTCCGCCGTGGGTACATCTCCTGTGGACTTTGGTTCGTGCAGGGCAATACCGATCGTGGCGTGGGGCTCCACCATGGCGCGGAAGGCGCGGATTTTGGTGAGTTCGCGCAGATCTTGGGTCATGTCGTCGGTGGCGACGTACTCTGTTACGTTACGCCAATTGCTCAGCAACGGGAGAAGCAACGCCGCGCTGTCGCTGTCCAACACGTAAAAGATCGACACCGCGGTGCGCGTGATCAACACGACGACGTCTTCGAGCGCCTCGTACTGCTGCGGAATGACTTGTTCCCCCAACAGCTCTTGGCCAGACTTGCCGAGAAACAGAAACTTCAACGCTGCCTGCGACCCGTGCGAGTACAGTCCGTCCGCGCCACCCACGATGAGCATGGCTTCGTACCCGCCGCGTCCATCATGGTGCTTGTTACCGCAGAGCGCTTGGAGGCGTTGGAGCCGCTGGTAGCTATCTTGGCCACTAAACGCTTGTAGCTGGTGCGTCCGATGCATCTCTCCAAGTAAGTGATTGTTCGCCGGGTTGAAAGGTCGCGGCAAGATCCACAACGACGTTCGTGGATTGGATGTATTCAGCGTCCAATCATCCAATCGCAGATCGTTTCACGTCCAGAATGGAGCCAATGAACGATGTCGATACAAGATAGTACTACTATTAATATTAATACAGTAGTGCGCCTAACTGTAAAGGTAACGTCCTTTTCGCTGAAGGCAGTTGATTCGAGAATCGATTTGAATCAGACTTGAAGTTTATTGAATGTATGGTATTGTGGATTTCACCCAAATTTGGACTTGAGAGTCATTTCACCAAATAGCATTTGATCCTATTTAATCTTGTACACACTATACTATACAACGATTTTAATATATATGTGGTTTTGCCCAATGCAGTGGGGTCAAACATTTGGATTGGCAGAAAATAGACATAACGTGATTTGATTGGCTCAGGGGTTCTTTCCGAAGACATTCAATCGATATACACATTTCAAGGTAAACATTTTCACTGGGCCAAACTATTCTAATCGATGATTGGATGAAATGTCTAATTAGTTCACTTTGATTGGCTAGGACATGCTCAGATACATTTGTCAAGTTCATTCGATATTCGACTCGAACGTACAGAATGCTGTAGTATCTGCAGTCGTGTCCAATCACTTCGACTTTAGAAAACCCACACACAAACAACACACGCCCCAACGTGAAGAACGTCACTTGTTAATTCAAACACAGCACAGTCTACTTATTCACAGGGGGGGCCGGCGGCGGCGGCGGCGTCTTGGCCGACGGCAGGGGTTGCTTGTTCGATGTGGAAGAAGACGATGGCGGCGGGGGGGTCTTGGCCACGGGCGGACTCGCGCTGTTGTTGCGCGGCGTCCGCTTGGCTACCGAGGCCTTGGCCCTCTTGGTGGCGTGGCTGTCCTGCTGTGTCAACGGGCGTTTGGGGGCTTTGGCGGGGTCTGGCTTGGGGGAAGCAGATGGCGTCGGTGCCTTCTTGTTATCCGACAACGACCCGGTGCTGCCCCGCATAAGGGCGTCGATAGGATCGTCGGCCATATCGGTGCCATCGTCCCCCATGCCCAGGTCAAGAAAGTCGGCAGAGTCCATGTCGCCCAGCGCGTCGCTCAGCCGGGAGCTCGACAGCGAAGTCGACCTCTGGTTTGCGGGCGGTTGCTGGCTGCTTGTGGGCCCGACGATGTTGCTGCTACTGCTGCTGTTATTGCGCTGCATGGGGTTGGACGGAGATGCCACCCGTTGCTGCTGCTGCTGCTGCTGTTGCTGCTGTTGCTGTTGCTGCTGTTGCTGCTGCTGTTGCTGCTGCTGTTGGGCAGTGGGGCCTTGCGACGGGGGAGGGGGGCCGCCATACATCATGCCTCGTTGTTGTAATGCGTTATTTTGTCGAAACGCTTGGGTACTTGGTTGCGACGGATTATTGTTTGCTTGAGATGGGTTAGCATGGTTGGGTGGTTGCCGCGACGGATTTGGCTGCCCGGGGGGAGGGGGGGTACCGGCTTTGTTTTGAGCGGCGCCACCACCTCCTTGGGGGTGGCTGCCGTTGTTTGCCATAGCCTGGCGCTGTTGTTGCATTTGCAATTGAAGTTGCATTTGCTGGCTCATGCGACCCCCGCCTCCATTCGGTGGCTGCCCCATACCGCCGCCAGGTTGCGACGACTGCGGCGGCATTCCTCCTGGGGGGTTGTAGCCTCCTCCTCCAGTGGTGGGACCTCCCCCCGGTCGGCCCGACGCTCCGGGCGAGGGGCCGCTGCTGCTTCCCGGTGGGCCGGTAATCTGTTGCTGCTGCGACCCCATGATGGCGGGCGCCCCGCTCGGCGTTGCCGACGACTCGTTCGGGCTGTTGGGGTCGTTGCCTTTGGCGGCCCGGGCTCCCATGGTCACGGCCAAGTGCTGCAGGCGGGTCTTGAGTGTGTTGAAATTGCCGTACACTTCCCGTCCGGTCGCTGTACGGTACAGTGAATCTTCGAGGCGCCGCGCCATGTCGGGGAGCCGCCGGATCCATTCCGTGGGCGCGTCCGGTTTACGCTGTTGCAGCAAACTGACGATCTTGGCGATCATTTTCCGTCGAAGCGGCACGTCGCTCTCCGACTGCCACACGTTGGCCGTCTTGTTGCCTTGGGACACCATTTGGTTGTTGGACGCGGCGGCGGCTTGCTGTTGCGGGTTGGACGAGGAAGAGATGGCGGTGGACGATGGGGACAGTCCTTGGCGCGATGATGGAGGGCCTCCGGAAGGGGGTACAGACGGCATCGAGAGGCCGCCTGGGGGCGGCTGCCTGGCATGCGGATCCATGTTTAAGTGCCCTCCTGGTGGGTTGTTGTTGCGGGCAGACGGGGGTGGCACGTTGTAACCCGGTGGCATTTGCTGGCTAGAGCCAGGTTGCATGTGAAGGGGGTTATTTTGCATGTGCTGCTGCATGTAGCTGTTGGGGTGGGCGGCGCTGTGTTGTTGCTGGAGGCGTTGCATATTGGCCATGCACAGTTGCTGCGTGGCCCGCAGAATCTCTTGCGGCGGGGGGATCAAGTCGGGTTGGGCACTCAACATGCTCTTGAGCTTGGCTAGTTCTTCGTCGTAGTTGGTCGGGAACGGATTCACACCCGACGTCTGCCGCATGAGCTGACCGCCTGACATGCTGGTTGTGCGCTGCAGGGTTTGGGGCGGCTGCTGCTGCTGCTGCTGCTGGTACGGGGCGCGAGGTTGGGCGGGTGGCGGCGGTTGGTTGTACCCGCCACCGCCATACATGTTCATGTTGTTTCGCTGTTGGGGCGGCACTTGGCCGTAGTTGAGGGAGGACGGTGGTGCGGGTTGGCCGTAGTGGTTGCTCATGCCGACGTGCGAAGGGGGACCGCCGCCTTGGTTGATATGGGGGCGCGAATTCGGGTTGCCCATGTTCATTGGGGGGCCGCTGCTATCGGGCAGCAAAAGCGAACTGAGGAGCTCGGTGTTGCTCTCCGAGAGGCGACTGGGAGGTCCCTTTGGCGCGTTGTTTGGGTTGCTCGGGTTGGATGAAGGCGGGCCGCCGCCATTGTGTTGCATCCGCGAGCCGTTTTGGTCGCTCACCGAGTCCTTTCGACCGCCCATGTGGTTACTATGGTGCAACGAACTGGACGCTGGGCCTTGGTTGTTTGGCTTGTCGTGGTTCATGTGTGAAGATGGGTTACTGTTGTTGCCGCGGCCAAGGGAGTTGGTGGCCGGCGGCGCGTTATTGCCGTGATGTTGATGGGACGATGGCGGCTTGGCCGATGCCTTGTCGTCGTCCTTGCCAATGTCGCTGCCAAAGAACATCCCGTCGTCGTCGTGGAACCCGCCGTCGTCCCTATTCAGGTCGGAATTGCCCCCAGAGGAGTTTGTTTGGGCCGACGAGTTGTTGCTCTGGCCGCCATTGTTGTTGGCGCTGTTGTGCAGGCCGGGAAACACGCCGGTGCCAAGGCTTGCGACACCCGGGGGAGTGCCAACGTTGAAGGGCAATGTTCCAGGGGAATCCAGTCCAGATCCGTTCATGCCCCCCATGCCGCCGGACCCGAGGCCGAAATCGATGTCGCTCAGGATGTCGCTTTCAAATTCAAGGCCTGGAAATGAGTCCATGCTGTTGTTCGTCGCGACGTCTGAAGTTGCTGATGTGTGGTGATGGAGGTGGGAGAGTGCTAACGACGATGAAGTCACGTACGTCTGTCTCGCTGCTCCTGTTGCGGGGTCGGCTCCTAGCGCTTGATGTCACGAACTCGGCGACTCCGTGGACTACACTCTCTGTCTGCTATGTGCGCAGTTCAGAGGCTGGAGTAAAAAATATAATAAAATAAAGGGCCACTTTAAAATTCAAACATTTTCGCACACCCCCATGGTGCACGAAAACCTCTCAAATTGTATATTTCTCGTCGTCCCCGGGCCTTCCACCCTTGCCCTCACACTGCTTCCTTCGCTTCTTTAGCATGTTCACCAACGTATGCGCAAGTCGTGGATCCCTTGACCGCGCAGTCGTCGCATGGGCAAAGGGCTCAAGGGCCTCACGTTGGGAGGGCGCCTAATAAATGCATTCTCAGAGGTGTGCAATAAAAACCGCTAAGTTCGGGGTTCAATACAAACAGGTACTACAATACGAATATTATAATGCCGACGCCGTCGATTGGCCGTGGAATTTAAATTCCACCTACCCCTCGTGCAATGTTTTGAATTTGGAAATAAAATACCTTTGCCATTGTATTGAGTCCTTGAGCCCCACTCGCCAGAAATTCGAAGTATAAAATGACCAATCAAATCGCTGCTTAGTTCCTGTCCCTTCTCCCGCACATACAAATCCCTATATACTCGAGCGGGGTAGGGTTTCAGAATACGCCAGCTGGCACGTACTGTACCGTCCGCATATTAATTGCATTATCCGGAGCATTTTGCCGTGAAGTCTACCATATGGTACTGTACTGTACAGTACAAGTACTGATTACTCGAGTAGTGTGGTGCTGCAGGCCGGCCCTGTTGCCTTTGGAGCATCATGGACTATTAATACATAGTGAAATCAAGCCTGGGGAATGAGAAGGCGAATATTTGAGGCTATGGTGTGATCTACGTGAAGGTATGCGTATAGTTGCGACGTGTGTCGGCCTGCATGGGCCTGCGTGTCATTTTCAACGTGTGCGGTACAACTGTACAGTAACCATCGAGAAAGGCAGAGGCCCTAGAGATGGGAACTGACAAGTCGTGCGTGGGGTATACTGTACTACGTAGTATAAGCTTCATGTACGAACTACTTCGAAGTACCAGATAATTACGTTCGACTTGCTACTGTGGTTTTGTGCGTGAAATAAATATACGTTTTGCGCAACCTTGTATGTTGGCTTGGCATTGCAAGCATCATCCAGTTCATGACCTTCCTAACGAATCGAAAGCTATTGTAACTATCGTCCTTGTGATTGTCATGCGTGCGAGAGTTGGTTTGATTTGTGCACAAAGTAGTTTGTACAGTGTGGACAGTATTCATGGGGAGAATATAAATGTACTACTCGGTTAACAGTGATTTGTCGTTGATTCTAGAACTTTTTCGACAATAAGGAACTTAATGCCCCCAATGTCTCAAGAAACTTCACCGGTACAATAGACTGGTTGATCCACATGTGTATAGTGCGGATTTTATCTTAGGCCGCTGTAAACGGCTACAATGTTTGCCTGCTCGTTTCACTGTGATCACACCTTCTTTTGAACGTCATCCAAAAATTTGGTTAGATGTCACAAAGCGACATAGCCTAAACCATAAGAGTTTCCAACGCCGAAGCGCGATCTCGTCCTTGCCGAGGGAGATGCTAACCGTCTCTCGGTTCAACGAACACAATTTTCAATTTGAAAATTAACAGTACCGGTCATTGCAATTGGTCCCGAGTTCAATCCCGGTTCACCTCAGTTTACCACTGTCGTGAACTATTAATAGTATACAGTAAATAGTATTTTAATACTATTTACTGTATACGTAGCATTGTATTATTAAAATAATACAATGCTACGTATTACTTTCATATTAACAATACGTTTGTACAACTACTACGGATCTACTACGTAGTACTAACCGTAAGTTGAGTAGTACTACTATATTATTACAATCTGCAGTGTATCTTGAACCGGCACAACAAGTTTCCAACATGCTTGTCGAGGTCGATGTGCATAAGGGCGACCATGGTTTTGGCATATACTTCACACGGGTGAAGTCCCATGTGCTAGTTGAAGGGTTCGTGCGAGCCGACGACGGAACTCCTGGACCCGCCGAACACGCCGGCACGATAGTCATCGACGACGTCCTCGAACAGATCAACGGGCTCGATATCACCGGCATGGAAATGGCGGACGTGATCAATCAACTACGAGCGGCGCCAAGGGGTGTCAATGTGCTCACGTTTCGGCGGGTTGACGTGGCACCACCTCCGCCGTCCAACAACTTCATGTCGATCCCTATGAACCAAGACGACGAGTGGCAATCCCCGGAATGGTGGGACGAGTTTGACAAGCTCAAAGACGCAGAACACGACACGTGGAATGGTTCGATCTTGTCCGAAGCGGCGTTTTGCGATCATTTGTACGCCGACAGCGACGCCCAGCACAGATCGTACCTTCGACAGCAATACCCAATCATTATGGCCAAGTTCCAAGCCAGTTTTCACGTACGTACGTATCAGATATGTATGCGTTGTATAGCTTATCGCTCGTATAACTATTAAACAAACAGCCGTGGCCAACCCCTGTCCTATCGTGTGAACCAACGACGTACTGCCCCCGACATACAAAGAGCCACAATGCACTCTCGACGATCCAACCATCGGCCTGCTTGAGAGGACTACTTGAATGCATTCGCATCAAATTTGGCTGGACACGCGGTGAAACCCAAGCGTTTCGGCTTGCGTTGCAAGCCCAGCATCAGATCGGGTCTGCCCTCGACTTGGTATGTGCAATGCGCCAACGTGATGGCCGCGCGCTGGTACTACATCAAGCGGCAGCCCCTAGGCAGCAATCTACCCCCCAAACCAAGTTTCCCAGGCTGACCAACTCCATGTGGGCATTTGTGTCGGCGACTGCCATGCACGGATTATCGGCCGACGAACTCGCGTTCGTGAATAATATTAACGTTAACTAACCTATAGCTTTCCCGAGTACTACTATACTTCAGTAGATGCGCCAAACTTTGTGTCCCAGTACAATAATGTCCAAATTGAGTTCCATTCAACTTTGAACTGGTTGAACCGATGACGTGATCAAAGTGACATTTCGAACGATGATTTGTGCGTTGTCGTGCTGCCGACTAGTGACGTGATCACCCTCGACTTCGCAAAAGCTGATGGTCGCGTCCACGATGCTCTCCACCGCGGCATGCTGGGTCAATACCACGGATGCCAGTGACGCTATTGTTTACTAGTATGAGATAACGTGTGGAATATGTGACAGCGTGTACTACCTGGGTCGGTCAAGTTGACAAACAACTGCAGTATTTTGTCACTCCAGTCCGCGGAGGATGACGTGAGCAGGTCTGCCGCCAAAGTATGGATCACAGGCAACGCCAGTAGCGTTTGCGAGGATTCAGCTACAGGTTCCGGTCACTTGACCAGAAGGATGATTAGCTTGTCATGCCGTACCCCACATTGCGAGATTGCACAACAGCCGAAGGCAGGGTAACCTCACCGATAAGTCCAGTGATGGCTGTTCGTATACCTCCGCGACCAAGAACTCCACATGTGCAGCGTGCATGATACTGTGGTTCGTGCCTAGAACGTGCAATGTTTCGTCATGCCAACTGCATAGATGTATAGTTTACCGTGTACGCTGAGGTTGTTCAAGGCAACAAGTATGGCCACGGTCAAGTCCTTCGAGTCGCTGTCCATGTTCCTGCAATCGATTGGCAACAAGTCTATAAGAGCTTGAATCCCACCATAGTCGCCAATCTGCGTTTGAAAGCGCTCTGTTCATACAACGACCACGTCAACGTACAACATGGAACGACTCAATCGTACTGAAGACGGAGAGGTCACCAAGACGGCGGACAGCGCGCAAGACGTGCGGACTGCCAGGGGTTCGCACAGTCTGGACAAGATCGTACACGTTCTCCGTGTCCTGCGGGTGGAGCGTGTCGCTGGCAACATTGACCTCAGCGTCGTCGGGAGGATCATGGGCGTCTGTTGCTCGCCATACCAACATGCAGCCGATAGATAGAGCAGCCATGGTCGCAGTCCCAAGTGCCGTCGCTTGACGTAGCTCGATGCGCATCGTAACGTTATGCTAGAGGTAGTACTTTGTGTGGGTGCGTTTCACACTATTTTTGTTCGGAGTATCTTGGGGTGAAATCAAGATATTCTTACACTATTTAATAGCGACGTAATACATGAACCGTCGCAACTGTTCGTTCCATAGAATTTTGACCATGCCGCCTCCAGAACAGCAGCTGCCGCGCGTGTGCTTTGACGACGAGTACCGCGTCCGAGTACTCGAGCTGGACAAGTTCGCGCATACACAGGAGCTGGAAGGCGAATGTAACCAGTTCGTCACGAGTACGTCCTTGCAATCCTCCGTCGTATACTTGAATCGCATGACTGTAGAAATGGAGGACTTCCACACGACTGTCAAGGGAGTCCTAGAGATCATGGAAGCCCAAGCGAAGCGAATTGAGATCGAGAAGCTCAAGGTAGACACTGTCGTGGAATGGGGGTCGGCTGACTGGATGCGTGTAGGCCATTGGGCAACGCAACCGCGTGGACAACGAAGTGGAGAATCGCAACCGACAAAAGCTCATGCTGGAAGTTTTGATCAAGGAGAAACAGACCGAGCTCGAGCGGTATGTGTACATCATCATGTTGTCCATCCTCCCGACTTAAATATGCACATACTCAACTGGCAAAATGCATGGACGGACAGGTACTGCCAACAGTACACGTCGCTCACGAAGATCGAAGACGAACAACAACAGCTTATGGACAAACTCAGCAACAACGAAGCCTAGATAGCACATGTCCATATACTAAGCGTAATGAATGATCTATGTTGGATGTACCACAAGTCCAACGTACTGCTTGGCATGCGATATTGTTACCAGTATGTACGAAGTACACTACTGTATTACTGTAATAGTAGGTACTTATGACTACTACCTACTAGTAGAACTACCTCATACTATTAATAGTACTTTTTTTGGTGGCAACGGTCGGGACATTATTCCATCGTCATGAGCTCACACATACTGCTTGGCCTGCGATACCGTGATGTATATATATATATATATACTTCGAAGTATAACGTTATATATATATATATATGGCGGTCTGGTTTCTTTGCAGTATTCTTGGGTAGTATTCTAGGTTCTATATTGTGTACTACTTACTAAGTAGGTAGTTGCTATGGGGCAAAATCTAAAACGTCGTCAAAGTGGGTCGCAGCAAGCGTTCGAATGCTGTCGTGCCAGTGCAGAGTGGATGCCTTGTAAAACGCACTGGATACCACCGCGTACAAATCGGTCGAGCCCTGGACAAAGTGCACGAGAACAAACTGGCAGCCAGCAAATGCCAGCGCTTCCTTGGCAACTGCCACATGGGGCGCGGCCATGCATTGCGCCAGTCGGCGAAACACCAGCGGCAGAGTTGCATCTCGCGCCGGACCTGATAAGCGCGGCGCCGCCATCATCAGCCGCGCCAGAGCTCGGATCGCAAAGATCTGCTGGGATGGCACCCTCACCGGCCATCCATGCACGAGCAGTCGCCGGATCAAGTCCCACGCCATATGGGGCACATACGCGACGAACTGGCCGGCGACCCCCAGCAGGTCGTCGCTGTCAGTGCCGTGGGTGTCCAAGTAGTGGCACTTGCACAGATGAACCCACGATCGCGCGTAGTTGGTCAAAATCGAAGCGCTTTCACCCGCCATCGCCACGTGTTCGATTGCATACCGTAGAAACTCGGTCCAGCTGTGGCCGTGGTCAAACGAGCTACTACTACTAGTAGTAGTACTAGTCATCGACAGGCCCTTGAGCTCCTTGCCCGTGGCGTACGCGTACGCGTGCACCGATTGGACGTATTGCAACCGCAGTGACGTGGCATCCACCAATGCCTGCGCAATATGCAGCCGACGAGATGGAACATGCTTGTGGATCGCGCGAAGGATGTGCAGCCGGGCGCTGGACGTGCGAAAGTCTTCGAACCGCATGTCCGTGATCAGCTACGATGATGAAGTGGTCGTTAGTACTATTATTACTACTAGTAGTAGTACTAGGTTTTTTGAGTCGAAACGGAATCGTGCTCGGAAGAATGGACGATTATGGTTATTTTTAGCCAATCAGGCTGTACAAATGCTCGAATCAACAAGTATACGACAAATTAGTGTGATGGACAAGCACAATGCCGAAAAAAAGACAATAAGCAATATTGTGGTATATTCGGTACAAAATTCCAGACCCCGTCGAATCGAATCACGAATCGACGCTATTGGCTAATCCAAAATTGAGTAGATTTGATTGGCTCTTACAGAAAAGACAAGCATATTCAGCCAATCACAACTCTAGCGTGATTCAATATTGATTAGACAAACCACATAGGAACTTTATAGCGAATTTACAATAGGACAATTCGATATTGCAGTGGGGGATGCTCAATCGAATGAGCAAGATTCGTAGTAGTAATACTAGATGGGATAGTACCGAGTGAATGAGCGTGGGGGTGATGTACTGGTCCAGCGGAGACGTATGCTTTGTGTCTAGATTCAACCGCACGCCATCTTTAAACAGCGTAGCGGCAAGTCCGCGCTTGACAAATGTCTCGTTGGGGGTGGACGTGTCCGACTCGCTGCCTGTGTTGTCGTCATTCGGAGCATGGAAACCTCTGTGACGGGGGGCGAAGAGGGCTGTGAAGACAGTGTCCACCACGGCTTCTCGCGTGACCCTATTGGCGGTATTATTCTAAACTGGAACGAGAATGAAATGAATCAACCAAATGTATCACAGAAGAATTGAGCCAATCAGATTGCAGGAAAAAAACGCTAATTAGTGTGACGCCCAAGTCGGGTGAGTCCAATCACCACAGGACGACAATTTTGTACATTTAGAATATTTCAGTACACAACACAATCGATCGATAGATTTGGCGAGCCAGCACATACATAAGTTAACAAAGTTTGGGTAAAAGGACAAGATTTGAGCACATTACAGTATTAGTCGAAAGCAAGTAAGCATCGAAACAAATCCAATTGTATATATTGTGGATTATTCGATACGAATTTCCAGACCCCGTCGAATCGACTCACGAATCGACGCGATTGGCTAATCCATTTTTGAGTGGATTTGATTGGCTGATTTCACATCAGACTATTTGTGTCAGAAAAACGACAGCAAAATAATAATCGAAAACCAGACTGAAATTCGCCCAAAAGTCGACACAGGAACAGAAAATGACACGAAATTTCAAATTTCACGGAAAAAAGCAAAGAAAACAACTGCAACTTCAAAACTGCAACAATGGAGATTGAGATGACATTTCGACATGTACCGTTTCGGAATGCGCTTTTGAGGCACAGAGAGCGCCAATCGATCTGTGAATGCGCTCTGCTTGGCTTGCGTGACGGGCTCGGGGTACATGTCGTCGTTGTTGTCGTTGTCGGACTCGGAGCCAGACCCGCTGCCGCCGTTGCTGTTGCTTCGAGGCCGTCTGGCAATCTGGAGCTTTCGTCGGGGTGGCCTTTTGGATGACTTGGGAGGTGTGGGGAGGCTGGTCGTGCTGGGAAGGACGTTGGTAGAGGCGACGGCCGGCGAAGGGGTCGTCGTCGACGAAATCGACTGAGAGCGCTTCCGTTGACCGATCACAGTACGGGACCCATCTTTGAGGACGTTCGCGCGACGCTTGGACTTGTCTGGCGTACCATCATCTGTCTTTGATGTCGTTGTGGACGTAGGAGCACCAGGAGTTGACTGTCGAGATGTCCGAGTGATTTTTGGACGTGGTGGCGCGCGAGGTTTTCGAGGAACGCCGTTGGAGGACGTTGGGGGTGGTACTGAAGATGATGTGGTGGTGGGAAGTGGTAGTGTAAATGCAGCAGCGTTCGGATTCAGCTTTGGTGGCTGGAGTGGCGTGGCCACCACGCCAGCTGGAGGGATACTGCTGGATGTTAGCTGCACACTGGAGAATGACGCCCGCAATAAGTCCATGTTGGGACCAGTGGGTGCCGTACGGGCTGGTTTTGACGGAACTGCCAGAGGTTGCTTGGATTGGCGCAACTGACCCTTGGACTGCGCCATCATGCCATCAAATTGTTCGAGAATGCCAGTAAAAGGGTTGTTGATAATTGGTGAACATGGACGACCATCACTCTACAAATATACTACGTAGTACTCGGGTGTTCGGAACACGAAATTGGGATTTTCCCTTCATTTCTGACCTTCAATAGGGATGATACCCTATCATTATATGTAAATGCACAGATTTTTTTGCGCCAATATGGAGATGAAATACCACATTCAATTCCAGACAGCTTCATTGCTTTGTACTACCCAAGGAGTCACAACCTGGATATTTCGAGCATCTGCAACGAACAACCTGAAAGAGTTATTGTGGACGTCCGGAATTCGTTTTTAATCCCAAAATACAAAGTCATAGGGAATTTTCCTCGAGTCTTTTTCAAACGCAAAAAGTTCTCGCACAAATCCCACCGAAATATTTTGCCATGAACACGAACGTGAAGCGACTGCGGAAGGAATTGGTGGAACTGCGCAAGAGCCCGGAAGCCGACATGGTGCTCTTCCCATTGGAAGACACTGTGACCGAGTGGAAGGCATTCATCAAAGCTCCCGCGGACACCCCGTTCCAGCATCGCGTGTTTGAGCTGCGCATCGTCACGACGCCTCTGTACCCGATGGAGCCGCCGAAGATGCGCTTCGTCACCAAGATCTTTCATCCGAACGTCCACTTCGTCGACGGGAGCATCTGTCTCGACATTCTCAAACGCGAATGGTCCCCTGCATGGACCTTGCGTGCGGCGTGCCTCGCCGTGTCATCACTTCTGTCCGACCCAGCCGCCGATTCCCCCTTGAACTGCGATGCCGGCAACATGATTCGGGCCGGGGATATGCTTGCCTACAACTCGATGGCCGCCATGTACACGGAAGAGTTTGGGTTGCCGTCGTTGCCCCCTTCTCCATTGTAAGTGGAACGAGCAGCCATCGAATACCACGTTACATGTTTAATGCGTCGTGTCTCCCTCTGTATCCTCTACACCTTGTTCGTGGGAACGGTCGTCTTCACTCTCGTCGCCTTCCTCGCCTTGCTGCGCACAGTCTCCTACGCACGCCAAGCTCCCAAAGTACATGGTCACAGTCTTGAGCTTGTGGTTGAGGTAGTTGAACTCGACTTCGGCCACATCTTCGTTGGATTCCTGGAGCAGCTTCACTTGCTTCGTGTCGACGTTCCGCGGGACAAAGTACACGATGTCCTTGGTCACCGCCGCCGCGATTTTGAACAGCTCGATGCCGTCGAACATGCCCATGCGCATGTCTTGAAGGGAGAACACGTTTTGGTTCAAATACGCCGGTCCTACCCTATTTTGTCATTTCCAGGTGGGAAAAACCCTATTTCGTACCGCCCCAAGGTGGGGACAAAAACACGACGTCCGCATGGTGCAACCGCGGCAAGACGGCAAAACTGTCGCCGACAATCCACTCGATGCGATCGGCAACCCCGTAAATCGTCGCATTATGCTTGGCAATGGCAATCTTGGCCGGGTCCACATCGATGGCTATGACGTGGTGGCACGTCATGGCAAGTTGGATGGCGTTGCCGCCGCACCCTGTGAAGGCATCGACAACCACGTCGCATGCAATGCGCGTCGCGTGGTGCGCAGCAATCACTTCGGGGGTGACCTGGGTGAACGTTTTGACAAAATCAGGTACGATACGATCTCGTGTGACAAAAGATGGTTACCGAAAACCATCCTTCGTGGTCCAACTCAATGCCGAGATCAAACTTGGAGAAGAGCGCATATCGCTGGGCCCAGTACTTTTGAAGAGATGGGTGGATGTGGGCTAGGGAACATGGGGTTATACAAGCGATGATGGAACATGGTGATGGATGTACCGGGTTTCTTTTGAGGGGGAGGAGCGGACTCGGCGGTGGGTGCATCGTCCACGATGACGTCGTCGGTAGTTGTATCGTCCTCCAGAGGTCGCTTGCGCATCATCGGAACGACGGGGGGGTCAACTTCCACGCCCTTCCCGTCGTCGTCGAACGTGATGTACTGTGGAGTTTGACGACGCATCGTTGGTGGCTTGGTGTCTGAACATTGAAGTCATGGACTGTATTCCAGAGAGAGTCGAATGTACGTTGCTTGGTCGATCCAAAGGACAGTGGAAGCATGCCTGCCATACCCACCGCGTCCATTTCGTCTTTAAGTAGCTGCTGCTGCGCTGTTTCTTCCGCTTCTCTTGCGAGTTCGAACGGATCAGGAACTACGTCGTCGGTCAACCGCGGTCGACGATGCTTGCGTTTCCTCTTTTTCCCTTTTTTGGTCTTGGAAGCCGCCTGGGTGGAATAATAATGACACACAGAAGCAACAATGTAGTCTCTCCTTTCTACCTTCGCCGCATTGGACTGTCGGACGGTCGCCTCCACGTCGAAGAGGTACACCTTGCGGAACGTGATGGCCATTTTTCACGTTCGTGAATGAAAGATTTCAACCAATAAAAAGCTCAAAAAAGTATCCAACCAATCACGATGCTTTCTGCCTTCAATAGCCAATCATCAACAACGTGCATTTCGAAAGGACACTTGATCAATAACGAGATGGACCCCGCAGGTACGAAGGGTGATGCTGCGAGATGTGAGTGTTGGCATCACGCACACTTGCGCTAGTCCTTGCCAAGCGACCCAAAGTTCGAACTTGTTATGTGTGCGGAAGGTTTGCAGTGACATGCCCATGCTGCATCCCTCATCACACTATGACTGGACTAGGGACTATGGGTTTTCATCGTTCGAGATCCACTTGAAGCAATGCAAGCAAATGTGGATTGCACAGGTGGGTGATTCAACCAATGCTCTCCTCTGTGGACATCGCGGTACTAGGAAGAATTAAAACCGTTGCGGGAGCGCCGGCCAGTCCCGGAACCCCCACCCACGCTGCTCGTGGCCACCGAGGGCGGCGGCGATGCTCCTAGCTCATACGACTTGACCCCAGAGCAACTAGAAGCGCAAAATCGAGCTGCCCAGCAAGCCTTTGAAAACAAGGCACGTGCCAAGTACTATCTATGGTCATGAAGGGTAGCCTTTCGACATGTCGTCAGTAGGTTATGGAGAAGTGTCCATACTGTGGGCGAACGTTCAACCCCGAGAGGTAAGTGCGCTTACATGGAGAATTATTCACGCATAACGGTATTGCGCTGGGTCAGGCTTGCGATCCACAATCGAAGCTGTACTGCGGAGCATCCTGCGAAAGCAATTGGTCAAGCTAGACTCAGTAATGTTGTCCATTCGATACCTCTGTGTTGGAAGTACAGGCGACAACAATACCATATTGTAGAAGACACAAGCAGTGGTAGCGGCGGCGATGGCGGGGGCAGTTCACATGCATTACCTGTTAAAGCCAAGGTACCACCCACCCACGAGTCCAAATCATATGGTTGACAACGTACACTTGACGCAGGAACCCCAACTTAAGGTCAGCACCCCGCCCGAAGACAAATCTCGGTCTGCAGACAAGCAACCATCTCTGGCTGGATCGCTGGGGGCGAATCGGAAACAACGCGCCGCCCTGCAGTCCCCACTGACAAGTTCATCCCCAACAGGCCAAGACGAGTTATCCCCGCCATCGAATCGGTCCATTCAAACCCTCAAAGCCAAGCTGGACCACTGGGAAAAGACCGCATTGGCCATGGTTCAAGACATTCGGGACATGAAAGCGGCCATCGATCAAATGTAGTTGACTTCAAGGGAGAAGGATGGCGTCAATACTAATGATTGCTTTCCAATACTAATACTAAGTTCGTTCATAGCTTGGAGTGGCGGTACTATTAATAGTACTATTATTGACGTATGTTCGGGAGAGGAATAGGCTAAAGTTACAGGCTAGTAGTTGTACTGGTTAGAGGAACATGTACTGGTCACCAGAGTCGACCTTCATTTTCGGCACTTCGCGCTTGAGGAGGTCGAGCAAGGAGCTGTCGCCGCATCGCGTGGCCATGGCCACACTTCGCTGCAGACGGAACGCCAAGAACTTTTCCCGCAGCTCTTTCTTGAGATATACCATCTTGCGTTTGTGTCGGGTGTGGGGGAGAAGTTGGGCGCGGAGGTCGGTGACGAGCGCGGCTTGCTTGGCCTGTTCATGGGTGAGAAGTCGCACCGCTTGCTTCTCTCGATGCAGTTCATCCTCCACAGCATGCAAGTCATGGTGCCGCGCACTTCGCTCGGTCATGAGCTGCATCTCCAAGTCCATACGATGTATTTCCCAACGCATCTGGGCAGCTTGAAGCTCCCTCACCTGCCGTTGCAAGTCCCGGCACCGCGACTCAGCATCGTAGTCCTGGGGCTGCACCCATACGTACTCGTCGTCGTCCATGATGACCTCCGTTGCTGAATGTTCGTGAGTCCGTTGAAAGTTGAATGTTGTTCGAAAGAAGGGCCAATTGTAACTGTCACGTTTCCACGGCACCAGAAAATAGTGTGAATCGGTAAAGAATATTACACTAAATAGTGTCACTTGATATTACACACCAATTTACACTATTTAGGCCCAGCCTGAATGCCACACGAAATTTTTTATGTCAACTAAAAGTCTCGAGTGAAATTTCGTGTTGTAGCGTGGTTTCTAGTTGGAATTTAAATCGATTTGATTGGCTACTTCAGATGAGCTCAAAATTATTCGCCAATCAAAACCTTCTCAATGAAATTCAACCAATCAGATCGATTGTGGATCGGTTGGGTCGGCGCGATTCGATTGCACCGCGTCCCCAAATTTGTATCAAATCGACAATACTCGGAGTAATATTTTCCCGTTTCAAATGGAAGGTGAGAATATATTTTCAAGATATTATGATGTGACCTCTGGATGCCATGATGCAATGTCAACTATCGATAAAAATATCATGTACAGTAGTAAAAAATGGACACTTGCAGTTCAACCTTTTTTTCTGTCAGAAAACAGTAAAAACTTGACGTATTATGTCACTTTATATATGTCAGATTTGGTAGAGAAACACACAAATGCCGTCGTTTGAAAACTTGTCATAAAATTTCTGAAAAGTTGCAAAAATACTAGGTGTTTTCTAACATGTTTGGTGGTAGCCTAATCCCATTTTGCAAGAAAATGGAATAGTATTATTTTTGAAATGTTACCCTTAACTCATTAACAGTAAAAGAAGTGAAGCTTAGTTGATCGGGTAATGGTGTGCTAGTATATACTAGTAGTATGTACCGTTGTAAATAGTGTTAATAATAAAGTAATAGTGTAATTGAAGAGGATGGAATCATTATTATGGCGAGATTAAACATCTCGCAAAGACAGTTGGTTGTGCGGACTACCGCTCTTGCACGCACTGAGGTCGAATCCACACGCCATGGCAATCACAAAGTACAGAATGCCCTACAAGAACATGGGATGATCACCGTTGGCATCCTCATCGCTCGACGTACGATGCCAAGAACTCCGAGGCACACCCACATCTTGACGCTGCGCCACCACAGCGTCTTGCGCAGTTTCTTCGCCTTGCGATTAAACACAAACGACTGCTGGCTCAGCTTGTCGGTTCGATCCACGAGCAGCTCGAACTTTTCCCCGCGGTCCAGCACCTTTTCTGTATGTTCGAAGATGGATGGACACGGCAGGATCAGCATATCAGATGTTGAGAAGGACGAGGTAGGTGAGGTACCAATGTTTTCGACCATCGCGTCTTTCACATCGTCCAGGGATTGCTGCACCCGCGCAACCGTGTCAACATCCGGGCTTGCATTGTAGTACTCCTAATCAGGTTGTTATGACTGAGGATCGACGGACGGGGGAGGTGGGTACCATTTGACGCTGGATGACGTGCTGGAACTCGGCGTTCATGGCAAACGCGATGGCGGTTTGCCCTCGTTCGCCATACGTAGCCAAGAAACGATTCTATAGACGAAGACAGATTTAGAGGATCAACAGATACGCCGAAATTACCTTCAGGTCTTCGAGAAACTGGAACGGCACGCGGCGTTTGAAATCGTTGTCGGCCATGCACAAGTAAGTGATCCCGTCTTGCACGACATAATGGAAGATATGTCTATTCACCACATTGAGTTGCGTGAGTTGGTGTAGGCTAGGCCATGCTAGGCGATGTCGTACTGGTCGTAGACGTAGGACATTTTGCTGTCCTCGGTGGGGATTTTTGCGAGGAGGACACGGGTCACGGTCGGAAAGTTGCCCGACGAGGCCGTGAACTCCGCTAGCACTGTCTTTCCGCGCGAGACGAGGGCATACACCTACATGCAGTCAGTCTCACATGACGCCGAGGATCGTCACGTCGAGGATGGACGTACGATGGGCATGGTTGTGCTGTTGAAAGATTCTTCTTGACAAAGTCAAAGAGGCCCTTGTCGCGCTTCTCACACTTCTGGATTGGCTGAAATAAATATAATTTTATCCAATCTATTTGCATCATTCCGTCGTTGAAAACCCTCTGATATATAATATAGTATTTAAGTTACACAGGTTTTTCAAGATCGCGATTTTGAATGTGGTCGGAAGCGGCGCCGTGGGAGCGCAAGTTCCATGAGATCGTGACCGATCTGATTGCCGACGGCGGACTCACGGTGGACCTATCCACGAAGGTTTCACTCTTGGAGAAGCTGGCGGACAATCTCGAGCATGAAACGGAGACGGCCGACGAGACGGTGGTCGGCAGGATGCTGGCGTTGTGGATCTTGATCGTGGGTAACGTGGACCAAGTGTCAGTGGTATCGTACAAGTACATTTGCTTCCGCCTCATGACAATGCTGCTGCGTCGACCAGAGTTCAAGCTCCAGAGCCTCGACTTTGACTTCAACACCCAGGTATGAACTTACTTGTCCAACCCACCAAAGTCCATCCGTGCAACTGACCGCCACCGCCACCCACCCAGGACGTGCGGAAAGAAGGTGACCCCGAAGCATGGCGTCGCATCCATCTCGTCCGCAAACTCGTGAGTGACACATTCGTGTACTCGTCGAAGTTGCTTCTCCACGATAATCAGAGCGACGCCACGTACCGCTTTTGCGCGGTCGTGGCGGCGCATGCGTACTTTGTGTTTCCGATGATGCAGGCCCCCTTCGTGGACATATGTATTTGGCGCTATGGCCACCACCAGGCCATTGCATCTCCATCTTCGTCGTCATCTTTCCATTCGAAAGTGCATGCTCTAGTCCGCGCCATGTCGCTGCAACCAACGCACACCGAATTCATGGACCGGACGCCAGACTTGTTTCATTGGGGCTGGCTGGCCAAACAGCCGTCGGACGCAGCCATGTTACCGGACGATTCCACATGGCGCTACCTCCTTGACGCGAACGACGGCCACCTCTTCTGCGCATTCGTCCAAGCGTTTCACGACCATGTCGACCGCGCCATCGACGCCAGCGCGTCCCACGTGTCGGTCGTTGGGTGGGGTATGGTGCCGGGGTACCTACCGCTCATGCAGTTGTTTGCGGTCGTGCTGTACGACGCGGTGGTTGTGTTGACGGATCAATTTCTCAATCAAGATCGTCACCCCCCTCCTCGTAATGTCGCCCTCGCTCCATCAACAACACTCTTCCCCATGACACCACTCTTGTGCGAGACGGTGCTACGCACCGCCACAGTCGTGGCCACCTGCGGCCACCTCGTGCCACTGTGGCTCGTTGTGGCCGTAGCCGCTGCCTCCACCGACCGTAGCACCGCGTTGTCCAAGTCAGAATGGGCACAATGGGGCATGCCGCCATGTATCATCCAAGCAACGACCGCGTGGATTCAAGTCGGAGCCAACCCACATACTCGACACAAACACAACAGCAAGGACGACAGCCACGTTCAATCGTTGCTCTTGTATCCGTCGTACATTCGCCTTCACGAGATAGTAGTGCACATGTCGACCGTTTTCCCCAACGTGACTTGTGCACCCGAAGGCGTCGTCGTATCTGTGATGGAGTGGGTGTACACCCACATACAGCGGCTACCCATCGAGGACAAGGCCGTGGTGGCCAACTCCCTACTCGTCCAGCCGCATTTCTACGCGCTGTTTCTGCATTGGTCCCCTAAGGTCCGCCTCTGCCTGCGGCATTTGCTCGTGTATCGGCTGTTCCGCCACGACCGCCGCACGTTGCACTTGGCCAGTGACACGTACGTCGCCGTCGTCGGATCGTGACATCTGATTCGGGGCCGAGTCTGCGTGGATGTCGTGGGATGTATCTGATTATTCGTCTGATTCTCGCCATGGGATGGTTTGGATATGCTGACATTCGGATATCTATCTATATATATATTAGGTGTAGATATCCGAATATATATATAGATATCAATTTATCGGAAAGGTTGGATTGATCTTGGGTGGTGGCTGTCGAGTAGCGCGTTGTTGCTGGGTATGGGCCAAGACAAAAACAACTCATGTGAACCATCCATTGGGTTTCCTGTGGAAGACAAACCTGAAGTGTTGTCGGACAGCCCGAGCCTCATGCTGGATCTGTCCCTGGCCAGCAAAGTGGACACGTTCGTGTACATGCTTGGCCACCCTCGTATACCAACCACCAGCATTCGCATGTTTCCAGAAGCGCTCGATATTTTCGTGGACGAAGCGCTACTGGAGTATGGCGTGGCGGTGCAAGAGTACTACCACCGATGCGCCACGATTGAAGCCAACGAGCGAATAAATCCCATGGACGTCGTGGAGGGGCCACCTTTGGCAAGTCTCTTGGCGGCGCTCGAATGAAATGAATGCAGTTTTGGTCTGTAATCGATTTAAATTCCAACGAGAAACCACGCCACATTTAATACGCAATTTCACTCGAAAGCACAATACTATTAATAGTATTTATAGAATGGTGGTATCGTTAACAGGGAAAGATACAGTAGCGATTACAGAAACGACTATTTCTTTCGAATCTGTTAGTTGGTTTGATTGGCTACCTGATCGAAATTATTAGCCAATCAAAACCTTCTCAATGGAATTCAACCAATCAGATCGATTGTGGATCGGTTTGGTCGATTGCACTCCCCAAATTTGTATCAAATCGACAATAGCCAAACGAATTTCGAGTACAATGATACCTCATACGAGTACTAACTTATAATAGTATCGGTAGAATATCATGAATGAGTACAGCAGCAACTTGTGGCACTATTAACTGTAGTACCCCGTGTGATTGGTGAATCCTATGCTAAAAATATTCATTATGTACTCTGAGCATATATTATCAAACTTGAAAAATACGAGCCTTTTTCCACCGATGATTTAGAAATGGATTCCCAGGCGAAACTGCGTAGTACAAGGTGGCTTCAAGAGACCCCGGTCATCACTGCCGAATGCAGTAGTAAACGTCCACCTGTACAATTGGAAGAAAATAATTCCAAAACTGATAATTGATGGCTCCATACAAACTCTAAAATAGTTTGGAGTGCAACACTTGCGAGTTAGTAGGTTCATAGTATAACCTACAACTTGAGTGACTGTTCAAGGAAATACTTGTGAAAACATCACATGTAGAACGCGTTAGACATCGATTGTACCGTCCACGTGGCAGACTTGGCTCACCAAGCAGCGTCATGCCGTATGGGTTTATATATATTTTACTATTATTTTTAACTGTCGACTACTACATAGTGGTTGGTAGATGTGATGCCACCAAGTGGAATGCAATGTACATTTTAAACGATATTCGAAATCGTTACGGCAGGGCAAACCGACTAAACTCGACGGGATTCCCTCGCCATGTTTGAAACGCACGTAGGCTGCGAAATGCTCGTTTGTTTGCGAGGTATTCCGCTGACGTAGCTGCTGCTTTGAGGGCGTCATATGTGGCGATAGGAGAAAGATCCCCTTCTTCCGACTCGACTAACGCGATGGCGAGGCGTCCGAGCCGCCGCCGACTCAAGCGCGAGCTCATTTTCTGCTTGGAATTGACATCGTTGAGAACTTTCTTGGCGCCCTAGATGACGGTATATAAGTGAAGTGCTCGACAAGTATTGTAGATTTGGTATGGTCGATTTGATACAAATTTGGGGAGGTTTAATCGAATCGCGCCGACCAAACCGATCCACAATCGATCTGATTGGTTAAGTTTCATTGAGAAGGTTTTGATTGGTTAATAATTTTGAGCTCATCTGAAGTAGCCAATCAAATCGATTTAAATTCCAACGAGAAACCACTGAAAAATCACTCGAAAGCACAAAATTGTTGTGTTTATTCTAAACTGGATCGATACAACCAAATGTATTGCAGAAGGATTGAGCCAATCAGATTGCATGAAACCTTCATCAACGTCAATCAGTGTGTGACTTCAATTAGTGTGATTACAATCACCAAACAGGGCAACACTTTATATACAAAATTCACAGTACAAAGAATCCATAGATTTGGCGAATCAGCATAAAAGTCCAAATTTTGGGGAAAACCGACAATATGAATTTCCGCATCGAATCGCATGAAATGTCGCCGCGACATTTGATTGGATATTCTGAAATCACTTGCCTCTGATTGGCTAAAATACTATTTCTGTGTTCCATGTCCTTTCTGTGGAATATTTGTTAGCCAATCAAATGTCGCGGTGAAAGTTCTGCGAATTGGGAAATTCGAAGGCAGTACATACTACACAAGATAGACCTCGTGCTTACCATTTTGACGCCGCGGGCGCCGATCGTGTACTCGACAGAGGCGTCATCCACGGACGACAACCCAAACGTCCAGTTCAACGACAAGCCGGACGCACTTGTCCGAGTCGCGGACCGCGAGAGGGGAAACGGGTGCTTGGTCGTGATAAACGTGGCACATCCAGGACCTTCCACCCGCTGCATACATCGCCTGAGGGCGTCTAGCATAGCCCAGCACAGTATTGTGCAAGTTGTTCTAAGAACGAACGATATACGAACACACGATGCATGGACACGAACCGCGGAAACTCGTGGGGTCGGCATCTTGGACTTGACTCACGACGACGCCGCTGAGGACCACCTACACCCACCCAAAAGTCATTCACGAAACATATCATATGACATACACGACTAAGCCATATATACTAACTTCTACATACACGACGAAACCAAATATACTACTAGGAGGATACGTACAGACTGCTAAACCAACGAAATTATCGTATAAATATTGTGCTTTCGAGTGAAATGCCTTGTTGTGGGTGGTTTCTCGTTGGAATTTAAATCGATTTGATTGGCTACTTCAGATGCATTCAAAATGATTAGCCAATCAAAACCCATTTCTCAATGAAATTCAACCAATCAGATCGATTGTGGATCGGTTTGGCCCCTCCCCAATTTGTATCACAATACATGAGTATAAACCAAATGGAATATGGTACATACAGGAATAACTGTAAACACTAATGAAACCATCGTATACATACAGGAGTACACCAAATTGAAGGCTACCTAACTTTTGTATACATACAGTACTACACCAAATTGAAGGCTACCTAACTTTTGTATACATACAGTACTACATCAAATTGAAGGCTACATACAGGACGAAACCAACGTGATAACACGGCGCCTTGCAAACCACAGGCCACCCATCGACATAATTTGTCGCTGCACGACATGGACAGCGTTCGGTTCGCGGGTAAAATGTCCGACCGACCGGACTTGACGCGGGCGACGCCGATGGCATTGGAATGCGCCGTCGAGTCGGCTTGTTTGGCTCCGGTGGTGCGGCGCGGCACTGCGATAACGCCGTCAGGACGAGAATGGAAGCTGAGGAGCATGGAGTAGTAGTAGTAGTACCTGTGACGACCTCGTCATTGGGATGGTCCAGCTTTTGCTTTTTCAGTTTGGACTCGTGGATGACCTCGAGCGTGGTGTCGGTGAGGTCGTACAGGGCTCCATCACCACACGGCGCTTCGCTGATGTACATGTAGAGTTGACACGATGGTTTCAACCGTCGCCGGCGCTGTAACGGACCAACCAAAGTCGTACTGTCCACGGGTGCGAACTCGAAGATCGAGTCGGGGGGCATGTGCTTTTGGTCCTGGTACAAGTACCGAAGAAACGATCGTCGACAAACGGCCTCAGCGTGGCTGTCTGCCACGACAAAGCCGTCGCGACACAGTCCACTGACGCCCACACACTTGGTGCCTGTGCCCGCACTAAGCACTTGGAAGCGTTCGTGCGTGGCATCTGCATCGTCACCAATCTGTGTTTCGTGAAGGACGATGGCACTGAAGATGGTGTGCTCGTTCAAGGCATGCTTCTTGTCTGGAATCGTCTTGCGGAACCACGCCAACGCCGCCGCCGCCACACCGTCCTCAGTCGTGGCACTCATAGTACTCAGAATCCGGACAATTCATTACCATATCCGTACATGCCGATGATGAATGTGGACTTTTTACTTTTTGCCGATATGGTCTAAATATTGCCAAAATATCGAAGATTTTGGCATTTTTCGGGCATCCAGACTCATCCAAAGCTTACAAATCTAACACAAATCGATCGACTCTCGAATCAGCTGGCAAGACAAGTCCAAATTTCAGCGAAAAAGGACAATTAGGAGTTACACGTGACTGCATCCACTGGGACAAAACAGGGTAATAGTGAGTTCAAGATCGGGAGCATCGGGTTTACGTGGGTTACTAGGTTGTTTTTTGGCTCGCACTAGTCGTATGACTTTTGGATGCACTTTGGATGCAGCGTGGAAAGTACACTTATTTGGGCTTCTAAAAAAAACAATCAATATTGTGCGTCGAATCGAATCACGAATCGACGCTATTGGCTAATCCAATTTTCAGTGGATTTGATTGGCTCTTGCAGAAAGGACAATTGATTCGACAAACTTTGGAAGTTTATTGCGAATTCACAATGTGTACTTTTTAAGTGGGGTCGGCTTTTCCCGGGGTTCTCTCTACTTGAAGTACCAATGGACTATGGTGATGATTGGCCCTTTCATAGAAGGAATGTAATTGGCCCATGGTGATGACCATCTGACGGCCACACCGATGGCGTGTTCACAAGTGAAAGAACGTCGTGCCAGCCATGCCCTCGTCGAGAGATACATCATTGTTGAACACCCAAACAACCATGCAGTCGGCTGTGGCGGGTCGACCAGCATGGGTCAAGTACGCTGTCGTAGGCGGCGTTATCGTGGTAGCAGGTATCGTCGGTGTCGTGTGGAATAGCATCTCCGTCCAGGCCACACCAACCTCGTCCACAACCACGGAAAACCAAACCACGACCACGCCGACGCCAGCAGATATCGCCACGTCATACCCGCCACAGTATGCCGAGTTCTACACCTCCATGTTTGCCAACATGGACGCCACAGTGGACCCGTGCGAGGACTTCTACCAATACGCGTGCGGCGGGTGGCTCGACGCCAACGACCTCACCGACACGGATAGCTACATCGACACGTCGTTCTCGATTGTGAACAAGAACAACGACAAGATCATCCACGATATCATGGCCACCAAGCCTGACGTGATCGATCCGTTCTACCAAGCATGTGTGGCGGAACCAGCTGTGAATGGCGAGGCCGTGGCCGATGTGACCACGCAGCTCCGCCACATTGCCACACTCGATTCAGTGGACGCGTTGCTGGCGTATGCTGGCGCGTTGGCCGTGACCACCACGACCAAGTCGTTTTTGGACATTGACGTGGGCGTCGATCCGAAGAATGCCACGGTGAATATGCTGTACCTTTTGCAAGGAGGGTTGACGCTGTCGTCGGCCGAGTACTATGCCAACGCGGCCAAGTACTTTGGTCCTTTGAACGAGTACATTGCGAACTTGTCAGCCGCGCTCGACCACCACCCGTTTCAAACGAGAAATCATGGATCGGACATGATTGCCCAGACCATTTTTGACTTTGAAGCACAAATTGCCAACGTGTCGCTTCCCCGAGCGCAATTGCGAGACCCGTGGGCTACGTATCACAAGTTTGACCTGCAAGATGTCCACCCGTTTGTGGCGACCTACGTTCAAGGCATGAACCCATTGTGGGGGACCAACCAAACCGTGCCGGTGCTGGTTCCAAGCCCCCAGTTCTTGGAAGGACTGGCCAAGTTGGTGGCCAACACTGACTTGGCTGTGCTCAAAACGTACGTCAGTTTCCACTTGGTGCACACTCGCAGCCCGGTCTTGGGCGACACGTTTCGCGTGCTCACTCACAACTTTCGCAGCGCCACAGAAGGCCTACCGGCCGTCGAGTCCCGGCAAGTGTATTGCACGAACCTCGTGAAATCGTATTTGGGCGAGTACTTGGGCCAGTTGTACTTGGACAAGGCGTTCCAGCCGTCGGTGAAAGCTCAAGCTAAAGCTCTGATCCAGCAAATCGAAGACGCCATGACCGATTTGATCCATCAAGTGGACTGGCTGGACGCCCCCACCCGCCGCGTCGCATTGGACAAAGTCGCAAAGATCGCCAACTTTGTCGGTGGGCCGGATTCGTTTGAGCCCCTGCCGTTTCCCCTGAACGCAACCAATTTTTACCAAAACGTGCAAACTCTCGACAGCCTCGCCAACAACGCCACGTTAAACAAGCTCGGCAACCAAGTGGATCACACCAAATGGACCATGTTTGCCTTTACCGCGAATGCGTACAACGACGCAACGGCCAATAAGATGGTATTTCCCGCGGCGTTTCTGCAAAAGCCAGTTTACGGCGCGAGCGAGTTCCCCGCCGTGGCCAACTACGCGCGCATCGGAGTCGTGATGGGCCATGAATTGACTCATGGCTTTGACGACCGAGGCCGCAACTTTGACCCGTCGGGGCAGCTGGCCCACTGGTGGACCGCAGACGTCAAGGACAAGTTCGAGTCGAACACCCAATGCCTCGTGGACCAATACTCGACCTTCCCCGTCGAATCTCTAGATAAGAAGACTGTACTGGGGTACGTGAATGGTCGCATGACGTTGGGAGAAAACATCGCCGACAACGGGGGCTTGAAGCTGGCGTACATGGCGTACCAAAAGGCCAAGCAGGCCGACCCGACGATTGCTGACATTGGGTACGACGACACCAAAATGTTCTTCACGGCGTTTGTCCAGGGATGGTGGTGCTTTAAAGCCACCGACAACTTTTACACCAACTTCCTACACATGGACCCCCATTCGCCCGCCGAGTGGCGCGCCAAGGGGCCGATGATGAACTCGCTGCTGTTTGCCGATGCATTTCAATGTCCGAAGGACTCCCCTATGAACCCGGCCAAGAAGTGTGTCGTTTGGTAGTACTATATGTAGCGCCGTCAGTTCACGAAAGTTAACGAAATGGCCTTGTTGATCACATTAACGTGACGGATCAGTGATCAGCCGAATGATCAGTGATTAGCCGAGAGTCATTAAAACATGAGGTGCGAAATCTCTCTAATACTACGTAGTAAAAAATTGAATCTGTTTCGTACTTCGAAGTATTTGTTTCGTAAATCGTTATCCGTATATTTCGGATAAATGATTCCATAGATTGTAAGCGTCGGCGACAATTGTTATTTCCTCGTCCAGCATGCAACTACCGGTACAGTACAGTACCAAGTGCAGCACAAGGATTTCTTTATACGAATGGATGAATTCGTAGAATGCCATTTGAATACCATATTTCCCTCATCTTCTGGTGCAAATTCCGATTCAGACCATAAATTGCATTGTGGGCAATACAAATTTCAATATAATTGAAATATATCACTTCAAACTGTAAGGAGAACTTCCTATTGGATACAAGCACATTTTGTAATAATGAACACTAAAAGCCCTTAAAATCCCTACTATTATAGTAACGTTAGGCCAACAGTAACTACTTGGACACTCCATCGATTACTACGCATTTCATTCCAACTCTGCCAGCGATGAAGCGTGGACACAACGACAACAAAGTATATCCCGTTCGTATATTTTGGACGCTTCACCATTCTGCCTCAACAGACAAATCTACCGGTAGTCAATGATCGTCGGATAGCAACGATTCCCCACGTCACCTTTCACGACGTCCGACTTGCTTTGGTTGATCAATCTTTGGGAAAGGTAACCCAACGCAATTATCCCTGGGAGAGGCAATCCCAACGCCGTTGCCCTCGAAAGTCAAAACTTTGTTAGCAAATTGAGTCAACGATTTTAAGATTTTCGTGCCGCGGGTACGGATGGTCGACACGGGGGCGAAAAAATCAGAACCAGCCACTTCGATGGTCAACACGGGCTTCTTGTACGTACGGTAGAGGAAGTGTACCTTTGTGTTACTATTCTGACTAACCACTAAGCTACAGATGCAGTGCTTTTATGGGATAGAGTAATTTACAATAGGGAGATTTCGCAAACGTGCCATTGCCATATCCAGATCCTCTCCAAAATCATACTATATGTACGGCAGACCCTCCAAAAATAGTTTTGCTTGCAGTAGAAACCGACCATTGTACGGCTGACTCTGCCATTGCCAGATCACCGTCCAAGCACCATGCCAAGAGCTCCGAGAAGCGCCGCAACATGAAGAAGACAGAGCCCTGCTCATCCAAGTTGCAGCTGACCGCCCTTTTGCTGCAAAGAAGAGCCAACTCAAAAAAGCCTGGCAAGCTTGGCAGGGACCCTCGTTGCCTCCGACAACTTTGACCGCGTTGTTAATGGGAAAAGGGTGCAAAACCGTTTTTTGTTCATTGTCGAGGAACACCGCAAGTTCGTTGCAAAGTCAGCCAAACTGTCCGGTGCCTCTCAGGAGGAGAAGGACAAGCATGTCCTTCTGGGTGATATCATCTGCTTGCTGGAAGACATGAAGAATGAGCAGCCAAGTCGACCGCAAGAGCATAACGAAAAGGACAAGGTTGAGAAAGGTGGCCTTCTTGTCCGTGAGATGGCGATGAAGACGATGAAAAGACGAAGCGAAGGTGAAGGCGAAGAGAAGACGAAGACGAAGCTACATGCAGGTGAGAATCGCCGTGACAGTCTTGCTGCTGCAATTGCGGCGGAAAGCGAACGAGAGCTGGCCAGTCGAGCGAATGAATTGGAACTTAAGCGTCAGAAGCTGGAGTGTGAAATTCACGAGCGTTAGTTGGACCGCGAGGATCGTAAAGCGGAGCGTGAGCACCAATTGGCTTTGGCGAAAGTAGAAAGCGCAAAGTTGTCAAACATCATTCAAGCTTTGCTTGAAAACAGAAAGTGACCATGTAATGGCATTACTAGTATTCGTTAAACCAACCGAATCACATTGTACTCTGGCGTAAGATATTCTCAGTGTTGGAGGTTGCATTCCGAAGTAGGAGGATATTTGATTTCCTCCATTGTAGCAGAAATTGCAATTGGTCATGAACATGGCCAAGAGCACGATGGTTCCAACGTTGGACAGCATGATATTTTGGAGTACAGGTTTTCATCACAACAAAATTTGTCACTGTCACAACGCATTTCGTCGTTCTCACAAGAAAGTCGGCGTGGAATATAACCGATCATGTGGTAAACTGTTTTCAAGTTAACGTGATCGACCATTGATCAGCCAAATTTTCAAAATTTTCAAACTAAAATATCTCAATTGGTTTTCATGGCATTTCATTGAAACCAACATTTCCGGAAAGCTGACGGAAAGCTCTTTCGCGGCATATTCAAATGTATCGATTTAAACAATACTTGGCAGGCCGAAAAAATGTCAAAGTTCGGCACTTTACACAGTCGACCAATAGTTGGGGATTACGAAAGTAATAGCCGGATAATCCATAGGACTGCGAAACAAATAGTTTCGTCAGAGTTTCGTAATCCCAACCAATCTAATTTGAAGTATCTTACTCATTGTATGTGACTGAACAATCGATTGAATTGGTTGGGGTTACGAAAATTCTACGAAACCCATTATCCGGAGGCGACTCCTCTGACACCCGACACTTTCGGGCTTCGTACGTGGTCACGGCAGGCATAACAGCTTCGTGATTGAATCTCATTCGCGCTCCCGGGATCCAAGTCTATGATGGCATCCCTTGGCAACTTGCCAACGAGATCTGTATGACCGACATGAACAACGAATGCTGACATTTATGTTTTGTAATGAGCTTAGTATGCGTCGAGGAGCCCGGGCTCCTTGAACTCCCTTGTTCGGAAATAGATGCCCCAACTCAACGTGGCAGTGACGGCAAATATCGGCGGCGGCTGTGCGTTGTCGTGATGGGCCAGTTGACGTTGCCATGATGGCTGCTGCCAACGACCCGGCCATGGTGGCGGAAGCCTCGGCGCTCTTCCACGCTGCATTTCCGCCCCAGCATCACTCTCGGCCAACTTGCGCTCGATCGTGTACTGCATCCACGTGCGCACATCGTCCGAGCCCAACGCTTCGTTTGCGCACCTCCTCCAGGTGTTCGAAACCAGCGACTTTATCGATGAAAAGCTGCATGTGCTGGGCGCGCTGGGCCGGTTTCCGTCTGTGAAGCTCTAAACCCGCGCGTTGGAGTGGGCCATGGCGGGAGGTGTCCGCAGCCAGGACATCCACAGCGTTTTCGGCAGTGTCGCAGCCGACGGGTCGACTGTCGCATGGGAGTATGCGCAGGCCAAGTGGGACGCTTTGAGCGCACAGTACTCGCAGATCATCGTGTGCCCATCGCCAACTTCCAGACGGAACAAGCCGTCACGGCGGTCGAAGCGTTCTTGGCCGGCCGCCCCAAGGCGCGTTTGCCCGCCCACTGGGTTTGTTCTTTGAAAACATCCGCACAGGGGCTGCCATGTACGCCCGCGATGTGACACCGCTGGCGGCGTGGATCCAAATGCTGCGATAACAAGGATGTAGTTGCGGTCCAGTTGTGTAACACTACTCGGAGGGAGTAGTACTCGTAGTGCGTTGCAAGGCACCATGTTGCGGTAAATGACGAGTTTTGGGGTTAGTACATAGTACAGTGTAGTTGACCAATGGACGTATAAGGAGGATGTTCATGTATATCACGGTGGACTGAATTTGGAGCTGGTTCGTACATACTAGGTAGTACACACTGCGCAGTTAGTTTGCGGATGGGGCCGATAGCTGGTGTCCCCCCGTGCTGTTAGGGTCACACTAAGCTCAGTACTTCGATAACGTTATGTTATTACTAGTAGTAGTTGCAACTGGCGATGCTGTTAGCAATTACTTGAAGTTTTTACTTCGAAGTACTTCTATTTCATAGAATACTCCAAGTACTTATATTAAATCAAGTCCGGGAGGGTTTCGTAAGAGTTTTCGTAACTACCCAATAATCAGACATTGATCGGCCAAAATTTACACTTGAATTAAGTATTGAAAAAAGTTGGGTCAATTTTTCGCTCCAAAAATTCAAATACTATGTCTCAAAGGTTTACTAAATTTCAACAGGTATACGTATTCAGAGTAAGAGCTGCAAGTATTGTTCAACGTTAAATTGTTTACCTCCATCATATTATACAGGTAAAACTTATCACAAGGATTTATTTTGTCCAATGAAACATCGTATTAATTTCTATTGGACGAAACACCTTGGCCGATCGATGGTCATTTGGCCGATCAATGGTCGATCACGTTATAATGTTTGCGAAGGTACTGTATCCCAATTTCAGTCATGTCCTGGGGAGTTGAGGGTGTCAAATGTCAAAATATTGTCGGTGAATTTGTCGATGATGGTAATAGCTGATCTAAGTATAGGGTAGCGGCATACTGTAGTCCTGCTGCATTCAACAGCACCCAGGGAATGAGTACAACGACTCAGCCACAAGGTGTTGCAATTGAAGCCTGGTGGCCACGATTCAATCGTGCACAGTGTGCTTCAAGCCACCAGTCGCCCTAGGCGAAACTTTGTCGGCTTGTGGCGTAGGCCGAAATTAATCGTACGCCACAGGCCGACGCAGCTCCAAATCAATGTGATCGTTCTGGTCTTATTGCGCTGTTTTGGCACGAAATCTGGTGTAGCGTAGCTATATCCTACGTAGTAGATAGAATGCATTATGTTTTACAACATCAGCTGAAGACTGCGAGGGTAGGAGCCCTTCTCTGCAAGTGTTGGCCGGTGCTTGTGGGCCTGAGACTGCAAATTGAACAATGAAGTCTTTGTAACTTGTGATTGGCTATAAATTATGTAACCAATCAGAGGGCATTGTATTTGGACACTCGACAAGGCTGAAGCCCGATGGTGGGCTCGCTGCCTCTCCATGCCTGACTGCTGTAGTTCCCTTGCATTGGGTATACCCTTGTCGAGATTAATCTTAGCTATGATGGCAGCAGTTGCTATGTAGCGGTCATTGTGCTCATTTGTGATGGCAGCGTCACACACAGCACTTTAGTAATCCGCCATGAACGTGAGCTACCTTAGGCCATTGTGGTTGTACTGTACAGTAGTGGAGAATAGAAACCTGAAGCTTGCATGAATTTGAGTTCACAATGCGTCATACAATATTTGATTATGTGTTTACGTCTGTGCGCTGTACCTTGTGTGAATGAGCTCAACGACAGGATATGCAGTAGGCGCTACCAGTAAAAGTTTGGACTTAACTGTGAGTCGTGGGGTACCACATGTAGAAGTCTACAGTAGCCCCTCACGTCATTATGACTTCCTCGTAGTGTTGATCGTTATAATTGCTGCGATGCTGCGATGTGCAACCCATGCATAGTTTACACCCTGCACGGCCCTTCGGTACCCTCCACAATAGTTCCGTTCCACAGCATCCCCCCACGCTACATACATGGTTAAAACGAATTCTCTAGAAGTATGCGATTGACTGTGACTGTGAGTGTGTACATTGCACACTCCGGAGTATTTGAGTAGAATACAGAATGCGCATTGTCTATCGGGCTGGGGGGGCAATTATTGTGGAGAGTTCTACAGAAGGACTGTATAACGCTAGGGTTTGTTCATGCATCAAAGGGAGTGCATCAAAGGGGTGCACATCGCTGCAATTCTAGCGATCAAAGCTGAGTGACAGCATCAGTGATGCCTAGCATTTCCGTTCGACAGTGCTCAATTTCCAAACTTGTACAGTGGTTGCTGGTAAAACCCGGCCAGGGCAACTCTCCAAAATTTAAATAAATAACCAAAAGTAGGGATGTATGATTCTGTGTTTTGATTGGATAACTTCATGGGAATATTCGATAAC